>NC_088378.1:119602500-119902500 GCF_037993035.2 Macaca fascicularis | reverse complement strand
AACAAGAATGCCCACACTGCTGCATCTGGAGGACAGAGGTAAGAAGCAGGGCTGGAAAAGTGGGCAAGAGAGCGGATCAGGAAGGACTTTGGAGGCTATGTAAAAACCATAAGATTTTCATCTTGAGAATGAAAGTAAGCCACTAAGGGGAAATTAAAGAGGGAAATTACACAGCCAACTCATATTTTTAAGAGTTCTCTGTATAAGGTGTAAGGAAGGGATCCAGTTTCAGCTTTCTACATATGGCTATCCAGTTTTCCCAGCATCATTTATTAAATAGGGAATGCTCTCCCAGTTTCTTGTTTTTGTCAGGTTTGTCTAAGATAAGATGGTTGTAGATGTGTGGTAATTCAAGATGGATTAAAGACTTAAATGTTAGACCTAAAACCATAAAAACCCTAGAAGAAAACCTATGCAATACCATTCAGGACATAGGCATGGGCAAGCACTTTACGTCCAAAACACCAAAAGCAATAGCAACAAAAGACAAAACTGACAAATGGGATCTAATTAAACTACAGAGCTTCTGCATAGCAAAAGAAACATCAGAGTGAACAGGCAACCTACAGAATGGGAGAAAATTTTTACAATCTACTCATCTGACAAAGGGCTAATATCCAGAATCTACAAAGAACTCAAACAAACTTACAAGAAAAAAACAACCCCATCAAAAAGTGGGTGAAGGATATGAATAGACACTTCTCAAAAGAAGACATTTATGCAGCCAAAAGACAGATGAAAAAAAGCTCATCATCACTGGTCATCAGAGAAATGCAAATCAAAATCACAATGAGATACCATCTCACACCAGTTAGAAAGGCAGTCATTAAAAAGTCAAGAAACAACAGGTGCTGGAGAGGATGTGGAGAAATAGGAACACTTTTACACTGTTGGTGGGACTATAAACTAGTTCAACCATTGTGGAAGACAGTGTGGCGATTCCTCAAGAATCTAGAACTAGAAATACCATTTGACCCAGCCATCCCATTACTGGGTATATACCCAAAGGATTGTAAATCATGCTGCTATAAAGACACATGCACAGGTGTGTTTATTGCGGCACTATTCACAATAGCAAAGACTTGGAATCAACCCAGATGTCCATCAATGATAGACTGGATTAAGAAAATGTGGCACATATACACCATGGAATACTATGCAGCCATAAAAAAGGATGAGTTCATGTCCTTTGTAGGGACATGGATGAAGCTGGAAACCATCATTCTCAGCAAACTATCACAAGGACAAAAACCCAGACACTGCATGTTCTCACTCATAGGTGGGAATTGAACAATGAGAACACTTGGACACCGGAAGGGGAACATCACACACTGGAGCCTGTCGTGGGGTGGGGGGAGGTGGGAGGGATAGCATTAGGAGAAATACGTAATATAAATGACGAGTTAATGGGTGCAGCACACCAACATGGCACATGTATACATACGTAACAAACCTGCACATTGTGCACATGTACCCTAGAACTGGAAGTATAAATAAATAAATAGACAAAATAAAATAAAACTAGAAAAATAAAACAACCAAAAGTAGAACTGCCATTTAATCTAGCAATCCCACCACTGGTTATCTACCCAGTGGAAAAGAAGTCATTATACACAAAAGATACTTGCACACGCATGTTTATAGCATCACAGTTTGCAATTGCAAAATTGTGGAACCAATCCAAATGCCCATCAATCAACGAGTGGGTAAAGAAACTGTGGCGCATATATATATATATATATATATATATATATATATATATATATGCTAAGTGAAGTAACTTAGCTAAGTTTTTTATATATATATATGCATATATATATATATGCTAAGTGAAGTGAAGTAACTATATATATATTCTAAGTGAAGTAACTCAGGAATGGAAAACCAAACACTGTATGTTCTCACTGACATGTGGGAGCTAAGCTATGAGGACACAATGGCATAAGAATAATACAATGGACTTTGGGGACTTCGGGGGAAGGGTGTGAAGGTTGAGGGATAAAAGACTACAAATATGGTGCAGTGTATATTGCTCGGGTGATGGGTGCACCAAAATCTCACAAATCACTACTAAATAACTTACTCCACTAAATAACTTACTCATGTAACCAAACACTGAATCTAAATGAAAAGTTGAAATTATATATTTTTAAAAAGACTGAAAAGCAACAGGAATGCCCACACTGCTGAATCTGGAAGACAGAGGTAAGAAGCAGGGCTGGAAAGGTGGGCAAGAGAGCGGATCAGGAAGGACTTTGGAGGCTATGTAAAAACCATGAGATTTTCATCTTGAGAATGAAAGTAAGCCACTAAGGGGAAATTAAAGAGGGAAATTACACAGCCAACTCATATTTTTAAGAGTTCTCTGTATAAGGTGTAAGGAAGGGATCCAGTTTCAGCTTTCTACATATGGCTACCCAATAACCTATAGAAAATAAAAAATAATTTTTTTAAAAAAAAAGAGTGCTCTGGCTGCAGTGGGGGAGAATGGAGTAGATGAGGGTAAGCACAGCAGGAGAATAATAATTAAAAGATATTGTAGTGGTTCACCCAAGAGGCCATGATGCATATATTAGGGTGGTGAGAGAGGAGATTAAAAAACACATATTTGAGTTATACTCAAGAAGCAGAATAGCCAGGATTGGATAAAGTGTCAAGAACAACCCTGAGCAATTGGGAGTGGAAGATGGTGCCATGTACTGGAATGGGAAAGCTGGAAGAAGAGCAAGCTGGCCACTGGCAATAGCAGGCTTGGCAGGGAGAGAGCAGGAATAGAGGATTCTCTCTGAGTTATTTTGGTTTAAGATACCTGTACATCATCACAGTGCAGATTTCAAGTGGGTAATTAGACATATAGGTCTAATCCTTGGGAAAAGAAAAAACATTTTTATGAGTCCAAGTACTATCAATAGCTTCAACTAGAAAATGTATGTTCTCCAAAAATCACCAAGACAGAATGAGAAGAATCAAGAATTTATTTTAATTCAAGGGAATTTTTTAAATCATATGGAGCATTCAAAAAATGTGTTCACTGATAGGAGATGTCATATAGAGAGGGAAAAACTGCAGACAAGAAAGAGAAAGGAAGGAGATAAGTATGGACTGAGGTATCTGAAAAGGAATAACAGCATTAAGATGCAGAGAACATCAGGTGGGATTATCTTTGGGAGAAGGTAAAACACTTTGTTACAACAGGAGGAAAGAAAGAGAAGATAAGGGGTGCTGCAATTTATGTACACTTGTCTCCTTTAAAGAAGAGCCTGAGGATACCTAAAACACCCTGCAGAAGACTATGAACTTGGGTCACACTCTCAGTTCACCTCTAAACCATATCATGGTAGCATTGGACTCCACCTGCTAATAACCAATAGAGATCAGGAATGATCTCTACTATAAAACTCTGTGTGTAAAAATATATCTATCTGGTTGGGCATGGTGGCTTATGCCTGTAATTCCAGCACTTTGGGAGGCTGAGGCGGGTTGATCACCTGAGGTCAGGAGTTCGAGACCAGTTTGGCCAACATGGTGAAACCCCATCTCTACTTCTCTACTAAAAGAATACAAAATATTAGCTGGGCATGGTGGCAGATGCCTGTAATCCCAGCTACTTGGGAGGCAGGAGAATTGCTTGAACCTGGGAGGCAGAGGTTGCAGTGAGCCAAGATCACGCCATTGCACTCCAGCCTGGGCAACACAGATGGAGATAGATAGATAGATAGATAGATAGATAGATAGATAGATAGATAGATAGATGCCACAGTTTCTTTATCCACTCGTTGATTGATGGGCATTTGGATTGGTTCCACGATTTTGCAATTGCAAACTGTGATGCTATAAACATGCGTGTGCAAGTATCTTTTGTGTATAATGACTTCTTTTCCACTGGGTAGATAACCAGTGGTGGGATTGCTAGATCAAATGGCAGTTCTACTTTTGGTTGTTTTATTTTTCTAGTTTTATTTTATTTTGTCTATTTATTTATTTATACTTCCAGTTCTAGGGTACATGTGCACAATGTGCAGGTCTGTTACATATGCATACATGTGCCATGTTGGTGTGCTGCACCCATTAACTCGTCATTTATATTACGTGTGTGTATAGATAGATTAGATAGATAGATAGATAGATAGATAGATAGATAGATAGATAGATCCATCTATATGAGCATTTGGCTTAATGTCTACTTTAAAAACTTTATTACCTTAACACTATCTGAATAGGATTCTTTTTAAAGTAACTAATGAGAACTAATACATAAGAATGAGTGACTGCTGTATAAATAAATAAAATAGTTAATGAAATTAATGCACATGCATCTAGACATCCATATATCAAGCCAAGCATGTATTTTACATATGGGGTCTTTGTAGTCATCCATTCATTCTCAAATAGAGACTAGTTCTATACTACAACATGGATGAAACTTGAGAACATTATGCAGGGTGAGAAACTTCACTATATGATTCATTTTATATGAAATGTCTAGAGTAGGAAAATCTGTAGAGATGGAAAGTAGATTAATGGTTGCCTGTGACTGGGGAAGATTTTGGACTAGGGAGTTATAGCCTAACGGGTATGGGATTTCTTTGGGGGCTAATCAAATGTTCCAAAATTAACTGCAGTAATTGCATGTCTCTGTAAAAATCACGAATTGTACACTTTAAATGGATGAATTTTATGGTATGTGAATTATATCTCAATAAATAGCTTAAAAATTAAAGTGCATTTTGTACTAATATGGAATAATCATATCTTTCTGTACTAATATGGAATAATTATATGGAATAATTATAGCTTTTAAAGCAAGGCACACATAGTGTACAGTTTGTAATATTTATACAAAGGGAGTGAATAAAAATAAATATAATTTTTTTTAATTTTTGCATATGCAGCATGGAATATCTTTGAAGAGATACCAAAGGAAGGAACCAGTAACACTGTCATCTTCAGGAAATGAAACCGGCTGGCTGGAAGACATGGGTGAAGGGAAAATTTTCAATGAGAAATCTTTTTCTCTTTGAATTTTGAACAAAGTAAATACACTACTTTAAAATCTTTTAAAAAACTGAATTAAAATTAAAAGTAGAGACTAGCCATAATTTTATTTGAAATACAAATTAAAAAAGAATCTCTCACACACACATACACATTTGCATGTGTGTGTGTCTTTCAGTCCTTGTCAGACATGTAATTTTTTTCTGCTGACAGCAATATAAGAAATATGAGAAAGAGAATAAGCTGTGCAGACTTCTTATTTGACCTGGCTTCGACTTCCTGTTTCTAATGTCTCTTAATTTACATTTTGATATGTAATGTTCCCTTCTCATTTTATCTTCATATTTGCAATTTTTACTTTTGTATATTTGTGGAATGCTTCACACTGTTGAATGTCTGTGGATCTAGGCAAAATTTGACTCTGCCACTGGAATTGGAGTTCAGTGTGATGTTTCAATTTATTCTGACTTCAGTTTTTGCTTGCTAAGTTAAATTAGGACAAGATCAAACTTCATTATCTTGCATAGATTACTCTCTAGAAAGTTCTCCCTGTTGCCACTGGTCCATAATTACTACAGACAACTTCCTGAAATGTGGAATTATGGGAAGGCAAACAAAGTATTATAAACACAAGGAAAATCAGAAAACTATGAAAGAGATATACTGAATAATCAATAATCAATTCAATATCCCAAGAGCTAATACTCAAAGATACAAAATAAAGCAAATGGAAAATTTAGCTTAAGCATATTCCCAAACACACTTTAGAAATACAGAATATTTTAGAAGCATACAAAAATAGTTTCTTGTATTTCCTTTTGATTCCTTTATATTTAATATAAGACTCTAGTTCATCTGGCATGGCATGACTTGAGAACACAACAGAATTTTTTTTAGCATAAGGGTAGACAACTATTCCAACATAATTTACTGAAATGTAGTCTTTTCCCACTGTTCTGAAACACCATCTTAATTACTAAGTACATTCTGTTATATCCATGGGTCTGTTTCTGGACTCTATTTTGTCTCATTCAATTTCCTCTCCTACCTCTTCCTATGACAATATCATACCTGCTTTATCTAGACCAACCCTCCCCAAAATAATCTGTTTTTAAAATCCTTGACAGTTGTATATTTGCTTTTCCTAAAAATATTAGAATCAGCTTCTCACTTTCTAATTTTTTAAATTCTAAATGCAATTTTAACTAAGCTTACTTGAATTTACAAATCCATGTGGGGGAGAATCTTTGCATCATTGTGTCTTCCTGTATTTGTATGGCATTCCACCTATTTAGCAAGGTTTTCAGGGGGTTTTTCTTCATATGACATATGAACTTTTTGTTTATATCTAGGTATTTTATCTTTTTCTATCAAAAGTGGAATCTTTTGTCTGTTACATTTTCTAATTGGTGACTGCTATTATATAGGAATGCTATTGTTCATTGCATGCTAGTGTTATTGCCAGCCATTTTACTTAAATATCTTGTATTTTTCTAGAAAAAAAAAAAAAAAAAAAAAAACAATGTAGGCTTACCAGTAATTGTTTTCCTGCTTCTTTCAAGTGGCTGTGCTTTCTATCCTAATTTTTTCATGTACTATTGCATTGTCTGGTATCTCCAGTAATAGAAATAAGAGTAGGCATTCATGTTTTGTTCCTGACACTAACAGGAATGAAATTAACCTTTCACGGTTAATTATAATATTTCCTATGGACTTCTTGTAAACACCTTATATCCAGTTAGGAGAAATTCCCCTATTTCTATAATAATAAATTATTGTTGAGTTTTAACAGATAGAAATTTATCAAATGCTTTTTAAAAAATTAATTTGGGGTCTTGGAAAATACCCCACAAAATCTGCTTGATATTACCATGTAAACACTTTTTCTTCTAATGGGAAGCAGAGGAGTTTAACATACTGTAATTATTAACTTTTGCCCTTTACCAAGGGATGCAAATACTCTATGCCACATTCAAGAGGAAGACAGCATATTTTTTACACCAAAAGAAAGCAACAATAAAAAACATGAAATGCCTTCAAAAATCTTGTTTTAAATGTCTGCTTAGATTTCAAATTTCTTTACTTCAGATGCTTCTATAAGAGAGAAATTTTACCCTCAGTATCCCAAGTTTTCCAAGACTTGTGATTAGGAACCATGATAAGCCAATTAATTTCTGTTTCGGTTCATCTTCTCCTTCTTCAACCCACTAATACCATCCTTCTCACTGCCCCACTGCCCTAGGAATAGTTTTCTCTGCTCACTTACCCTCAGCCCCCTAAAATATGCAACACTTTCCCATGGCCCTGATGTGCCCTGGAACCTTGGACAGTCTGAATATTTAAGAAGCCCTTACTCAGATAAAGCGACAGAGTAGTATAGGCAGAGGTTGGCACTGCACATGGCAAGGGGAAGAAAAAGAATAAAACTTATTTAGTTATTCTTGGCTCTTTATATACTGAATGTTGTGCCTCATTATTATAAAAAGAAAGTACAATCTTGGGGGAAGAGAGAGAGACTTCTAATTTTGTCTTACTGAATTATGTTAGATTTTTTTCCTGAGGTTCTAGAACTATCCTTGCATTCCTGGGATTAGACCCTATTTAACTATAATTTGTGATTCTTTGGAAGCATAGGTACATTTGATTTGGTAAGACTTCTCAATGTCAATGAGATTAGCCTTTAATTTTCTTCTTTGTGCCACCTTTATCTAATTTTATAATCAATCCTATAGCCTTAAGAATGAATTAGGAAGATTTTTATTTTTCTCCAGTTTCTGAAAGAGTTTATAATATGGTAATTATGTGTTCCTATAAGGTATGTTTTACATTTTTAAAGAAGTAACCTGGGTGATCACAGCTGTAGGTAGGCTATGAATTCACTTTAAGATCAACTGACCTGAAAAACTTCTCCCACTTGTACAATGAGGCATAAATATTTTTGTTGTTGTATTGTTTACAAAAGTGAAAAAACTGGGGGGAAATTTGTGTTCATCAGTAAGATGGTAATTCAATAAATTATATCACATTCCTACTCTGGGTAACTACACAGTCATTTAAAAGGATGCAGTAGATTTGTCATTACTGATATGATAGTATTTTGAATACATACTTAACTTTTTTGGAAGTCACATATGAATACTTAAAACATATGTTTTTCATTGCTGAATTAAGGAACATTTTAGCATGGCATATAAGAGATCTAGAGTCAAACTATTGGGTTGAAAATTTCCCTCTATCAATCAGTTTTATGATCTCTGTTTCTCAGCTTCCCACCTACCTGATAAAGAGAGACAGTAATAGTGCCTCACAGGGTGATGTGAGAATTCCAAAGTGAATTCATCCAAAATGCTAAGGATAGAAACTGATATGTAGTAAAATACTTATTAATTAATAATTTTAAAGTTATACATTATATAAATAAATACACATATTTTTTAAAAAATGCAATCCCAACTGAGAACAACCGTTATCCAGGGGAGGGCAAAAAGAAAGGGCTAAATGGTTCTTGATATTTTGCTTTGTATATTTTTATATTATTTTGAACAGAAAAAAATTATGTATTATGTTCAAAATTTTTTAAAGAACAAAATTATAGAAGTCTAATACTAATTATAAAGATGCCAGATAGTCATATAGAATTAGATGTCTAAGACAAGCAAGGTAATCATTGAACCTTCATTCAGGTACAAAGCAACATGGAGGCCAGCATGGAGAGAGCAGCAGGAATGAGACACACCTGGATTTACATCCTGCTCATTCACTTTCTAGCTGTGGGACCCAGGGAATATTATTTATCCTCTAAGCTAGTGTTTTTCACAAACCTAGCTAGTAGGTCCACAGACACCCTACTTCAGTTTCAGTACTATTTACAGAGTTGGTTCAAAATATAGATCACTAGTAATTTAAAAACATTTCCATTGATTTTTATGCATGCTAAAGTTTAAGAAACAAAATAAAGTTAAGAAACCAAAATAAAATACAATAAAAATTCTAAGTCTCCCAACCAACTGAATGGATCCTCCTCTCGGCCAAGGAGATTCCAAAGAAACCTGAAAAACTATCTCAGGCCACGACTGGAAGAAGTGGTCATCAGACATACCTCATTATACATTCCTCCCTTTGGAATTTAGGTACAACCGACCAGCATTAACATTAAAACAGATATATTAACACTGACAGACTATTTTGGAGCAATAAGTTACTAAATTCCAAACTCACTCTAGTATAGCATCACATGACAGTTAGCAGGTCCTAAAAGTATCAAAGTATTTTACCCCAAAATATATTTGTCTGTCATATTTTGAAATGGCAATGCAAAGCTGTCTCTTATGGGGGAAATTTACATTCTTTAGAGACTCACATTCCATTTCCAGGTCCTTTTTAGATCCTGAAGAGATTAGCTGAGAGTCTAGCACCTTATAAATCTTGGAATAGGAAATATTTGACATCTATTACCTCTAAGGGTAGTCACTTAAAGACTTCATCTTCATAATAAGAACCTTGGTATCCACAACCCCTTATCTTAACCCCGACACTTCTTTCTATTGATTCCAGGTTTTTAGATAATAATTTAACTCTTTCAACCAATTGCCAATCAGAAAATCTTTGAATCCACCTATGACCTGTAAGCCTGCTTCCCACTTCAAGTTGTCCCACCTTTCCAGACCAAACCAATGTATACCTGACATGTATTCATTGATGTCTTATGTCTCCCTAAAACATAAAAAAACAAGCTGTAACCCCACCACCTTGGGCACAAGTTCTCAGGATCTCCTGAGGCTGTGTCACAGGACATGGTCCTCATATTCAGCTCAAAGTAAATCTCTTCAAATATTTTGCAGTTTGGCTTTTTTATCAACAGAACTACTCTCAATCTTGATTCCATAGTGTGTCAAAGATGGTTTGTCATACCATATTTACAATATTGGTAATGTGGTATTACCAATGTCATACCATATTTACAAAGCTTTAGTGAGATAAAATAAATATTTAATACCATGCTTGGAACATTAAAAAAACTGAACTCATATTATTATAATAACGGGAACATTGTTGCTAGTACTACTACTGTTATCACCATACTCTATAATAACTGTTCCTATTTTAAATGAAGGATCTGATATTTTTTCAACATGCCATAGTCTTCTATGGCCTTATATTTATATAACTTATTACTTTTTCTGACAAAAAACAATAAATGTGAATATCTCTACTATTTCTTACATTATTTTTTACTGGCAATATTTTATGGCCTTCTGATTTTAACTTCTGACCACTAGTATTCAAGTAACCTCAGATCTTGAAAAAATAAGTGCAGTGCTTGGAACTGAAATTCTGGTATGGTCCTTATTAATGCAATGTGAGTTGGGCTTGACCGTGATGGGAGATTATAGAAATAGGATAGGAAAAGAAAAGATACTGGAATAGTAGAGCTTATAAAAATTGTGGTTAAAGTTTTCCTCTCTGGGTGAGGCTTGTACTAAGCATGGGGTGGCAAAAACTATGCTATTAATAAAATACTATATTTTCTAAGAACAAGCCTTTCCCTTCTCTTTGTTACCTGAAAAACCTAGGCATAAAGCTACATGAGTCTTTGGTCCTGATTCTCCATTTCCTTTGGGGAGAAAAAAAAAAAAGTCCACATTTCTCACACAGCTTTGGGGAAAAGACTCATAACCATACTTAATGTATAAAAGCTGTGATTTCCATGCAAACTGCCGCTTTCCCAGAAAAATGTAAAAGCCCCCTTTAGCAGTTTAAAATCCTTTAACCATTTCCTTCCTGTTCCACTTGAACTAGGGGCCAGCTTGCTCTGCCTAAAGCCTTCCCTCAGTGGCTTTCAGATTAATAAGTTAATTTAAGAAGTATTAGAAACATTCTTAATTCATTCAGACTTGCAAGATATCATTAAATGCCAGGTATGTACAGTAGGAGCCAAGAAGAGTTACTCTACAATTCTCTCAGTCACGAATAATTTCCTCACCGTACTGGGATTTAGGCCTTGCACTGCAAACAGCAAAACTTGGGCTTCCTCACAGTAGCCAATGTCATAGCTCTAAGCCTGCATCAATGTTTACTCATTTACACTCTTTCTTGTATAGTTTCACCAAAAAAGAAAACAAACAAAAACAGGTGCATCCACACTATACAAATGAGAAAAAGGTAACCTCTGAAACCATTTCACAGCAAACAGAAGATCCACAAGCTGCTCACTAGCTAAAACCACAGGAGGTGTGTCAGGCACCTTGATGCTGAGCCACGGGAGGCCTGCAGGCTGGGAAGGCAGTAAATCCCCAGAGAGCTCTAAACTCCTGATTGGCAAGCCACACCAGGCCCATCAGCTCCTCAGGTGCTGAGCCACAGGAGGCCCGTCAACTGCTCAGGTGGAAGGTGCGGGAGGAGGGAGGAGGCAAACTGTGTGGAGGAGCTTGAATGAAAGGCCACCGGCTCACCAGGGGAGATGGGAAATGAGAGGTGCCTACTGGGAATACTAGAGTTCAGAGAACTTCATCAAGAAAAGGAATGAACCCACCCCCTCCTTGCATAGTATATCTTCTTACCTGCAGGGAAACGCATCTCACAGAGAGTACATTTCTGGCCCAGGGATTCTAAATAAATAAATGCTAATGTGGAATGATTCCCAGATTGAGTTTTGCAGCAGACCACCAGGTCTTCCAGAGAAAATCAGCACCTCCTTGTCAGTTGCTAAGGTTCTTAGGGAATGGTCACCCTCCATCCATCCTTTGTTTGCCAAGATTCTCAGTATGATAGTGACACAGTGACATCTCCCCCTTTAGTTTCCCAAAAGTCCTGGAAATACTTTAGTAGGGACTTTAGTAGGGACTAGTCAGTGACTGCATCTCACTCTTTCATTTATTTACTCTAGCGTTTGTTGTGGCTATAAGTCAAATCCTCTGCTTTGCATTAGAGATATAAAAAAGTCAAATAAGACATAACCTCTGTTCTCAAGGTGACATAAAAGTAAGTAATATTTACAGAATAAGGGTATATGACAGAAATATATCCAAGGTGTTGTAGGAACCCGGCAGAAGGAGAATTAAATCAAATGAGGATTCGGGGACAGTTTCTAGAAGAGGTGACACCAAGTTGAGTATTAAAGGACAAAAATAAGCTGAAAGAGAGGTTTAGGGTGGGGAGGGAGAGAAAGGAAAAGAAAGGAGAAGTGAACAAAGTTACAGGTAGTAAGAAGAGCAAGTAAAAATAACTGGAAAAGACATAGTCGATTCCATTCAAGAACAGTGATTAGATAAGTGTAACTGGGCAACAATGCACACAAGAGAACAGCAGACAATGAGGCCAGATCACAAAGGACTCTGCAGTCCAAACAAATACGTTTGAAATTGACTCTGAAAGCTTCAGGAAGCCCCCAAGTATCATGCAACATCAATATCCAAGACCAAGGCCTCAGAAAAATTAAAGCCTGCTGATTTTGAAAATTGGGTTTCTCAGGTTTCTGTAAAGGATAACCTATTTCCAACAAAATAAGAAAAAAAAATTATTTCAAATTCACAGTCTAGCCTTAGCTCTGGTTCCTGAAGTAAAATTTCTCACTTTATATTTTGTCACTTGGTTTTTAAATCTTTTGTAAAACCATATACAGGCCAGGTGCGGTGGCTCACGCCTGTAATCCCAACACAGGCCGAGGTGGGTGGATCACAAGGTCAGGAGTTCCAGACCTGTCTGGCCAACATAGTGAAACCCTGTCTCTACTAAAAATACACAAAAAATTAGCCAGGTGTGATGGTGTACGCCTGTAATCCCAGCTATTCAGAAGGCTGAGGCAGGAGAATTGCGTGAATCCGGGAGGCGGAGGTTGCAGTGAGGCAAGATCATGCCACTGCACTCCAGCCTGGGTGACAGAATGAGACTCTGTCTCAAAAAAATATATATATATATATATACACACACACACACATATATGGTCATGTATAGCATACATAGCACATATTTTACTAACATGTCTTTAAAAGAGGATGCTTGCTACAGTAAATAAACACTAATATGATATTAAAACTCAAGTAAATGCCAAATATTCCTTTTCTGGAAGGATAAAATTTTAACCATATATTCCCAATATGATTTACTTTCTCATAAACATATTAATAAATTGCTAATTACAAATATGTACTGCAATACTAATGTACTAATGTAATAAATATTATCTACGTAATAAAACATATACAAAAAGAAAATGTTCAAGGAATAGATTAAGGAAAAATAAAAGTTTTGATATTTTCTATTTGTTCTTCAGTAAGTCATCGTTCAAACCTATGTTGGAAGCCCCCTACTAACTTAGACAGCTAAGACAGATCTACACCCCCATGCTTCTGTGCTCTGTGCAAATGCATGTAGATGTCAGTACACCTTTCATTAAACCAAATCAACTAAAGGAAGAGGAACGAACATAAGGAGAGTCATAAAGGAGAGTGGTGAGGTAACACACCTGTGGTGGGCTGTGTAGTCGATAAGAAGCTGAGACAGTGGAGTTGGATGGGAGATTACACCTGTTAAATCAAGTTTAGCCTAAAGCTGCCTCCTTACATATTTTAAGTCTGGCTTAAAGGCTTCTCCGTAGGTAGTGAATTGTAATGTAACTGGATATGTAAACAGACTGTAAACTACTCTTGTACCCATCACAGAGTTTCAGCCAATCAAAGGCTGAACCCATCTGGCCATTTCTGTACCGCATTCCTGTTTTCTGTATATCACTTTCCTTTTTCTGTCCATAAATCTTCCACCACATGGCTGCACGAGAGTCTCTTTGAGCCTACTGTGGCTCAGGAGGCTGCCTGATTTGCAAATGGTTCTTTGCTCAATTAAACTCTGTTAAATTTAATTTGTCTAAGGTTTTTCTTTTAAAATACCCTTCCCTCAGCTCCCTGAGGTCAATGTGAGAGTGAAGGAAAACACAAATTGTGAACCAAGCTCTTGATCCTCTTTGTAGTACATGAAAAGCAACCTGGGGTGAAGGCAGGGATAGAGGCAGGACGCTTTCTCTGAGGAGCAAGAGAGAGTCATGGGGCTTCCAGGAGAGCCTTGGCCCCAGAAGTTCTTTCCCATATTACCAGAACTCTGGAATCTTAGAGACACGTTTGTTTCTTGAGGGGCTGATTTTCCCATTTTTCTCCAGGAGCATTTAGAAGTCAGCAATTTGGGAACCACTCTACCTAAGGTATGTGCCTCTATTTCCTCACTACAGGTGATCTTGCTAAATGTAAACCCTATTCACAAAATGTGTACCATCACAGGATCTTGCCCACTTCTCTTTTCCACAGGATTTAGTAAGAAAAAAAAATGATGTGGTGAGGATTGGAATTATCAATACCTCAACTTATGGGAGGAAACTCTGCTCTAGACACCCATCCCCGCAGATTTCTCAAGAAGGAGGTGCCACACACTACTTCCTGCCCTATGATATACTGAGGAGAGAGGGAAGGGGACTGATGTGTCAGTGTCAGAGTTTTGATTCGGGACTACAGCCATGTCCCCTGAGCAAACACCCCAAGGCATTCAGCCTCACTATGCCAACAGCAATCATTCCTGCTGATCCATCACACGTTCACTGATTATACTGTCAATATGAATGAATGAGAGCGGCTGGGATTTAATCAGCATTCTATTCAATCCACCATGCCTCCATCCATTCATTCACTCACTCGGTCACTCCTCTAACAAATATACAAAGAACTTCTCCTCTTCTGGAGCTTCCCTGGACACAGGGAGAACAAAGATGAGAAGGCCCCATTGGTGTCAATAATATTCTGGAAGACAGCAGAGGAGTGCCTGCCATTTGCACTGCTGACCACACCCCGGCCAGCCTGGGTACAGTGCAGAACATTCACCACCTCCGTGCATGGGCTTTACAGACACCATCTCTCCACACACTACTCCTGCCTGAAAAATGCAGTCAGATGGGTTGTCTGTCATTAAGCCTGACAAAAACCCAGCACAATCTAGGTAAGAGCAATGTTTTTTATCCAGACACTAAATTGCAATCAGGTGACGTTATCATGTAAATAAAGAGGCAAACAGATGGTTTCAAACAAGATCCAGGGCTTTCAGAGCATTGTCGATGTTACAAATGAAGAAAAGCAAGGATAAGTCATTAGACACAGAGCAGGCCCTGGAGTGCACAGCAGCCCAACAAACAGAATCCTGGCCTGGATAATGAAGCCAAAACAAAAGGCAGTCACTTACTGCTTGCAATTGTTTGTTAATCAAATACCACTAATCTCCAAATCTGGGGATATGTTCTAAGAAACATATATTCATACTTTTTCCTTAAAATAGACTTTGCAATGGTGTCATCTGTGTATATCACCATGACCTTTAATAACACCACTTTCTAAAGGCTCTGTTTTATTTCCTCCCACATGTTTAAATAGGAACAGTGTAATGAACTAGACAGATTCAAGGAATTCAGAGGCCTAGATTTGACTCCACTGTCTCTGTGATCTCTGAGCTTTCTTGGACGTGCCTTCTTGCGATCATTTCCCTCAACTGTAAAATGTGAAAACAAAAAATGTGGCAGAGGCCATTAGCTGCTTCCCAGTAATAAGATCCTTCCTTAGTAATAAGAACTCCAATTTTTAGCTAAATAGATTGTCACCTGACCAAAAGACTACATTTCCCAGCTTCCTTTCCAGGTAGAAGTGGCCACGTGGCTAAGTTTACACCATTAAGATGTAAACAGAAGTGTCATGTGAGAAGTAAAAGAAGAATCCTTTCTCCTGTCTACTGCCTGGAATGTGGCTGCAATGGCTGGTGCTCCAGCACATTGATGGATCACACAGTGAATTTGGAAATAGAAAAATACTGGAGGACAAAAAGGTAGAAGGGGTCCAAGTCCCTGATACCATGGAATAGATTTTTATGTAAGAGAGATATAAACTGACATATCTATCAACTTCATACTGTAATAATAATTTTTAATAAAAATAATAATTTTCAGGTTTTTGTTATTCACAGAAGACTTAATCTGCCTAATACCTGGATACCTAAACTCCTAATTCCTAATACCTGGACACTAAAACTCCCAGAATTGTTGTGAGTGTTAAATTAGGTGTGAGAACTCTTTGTACTCAAAGGGTTTCCCTGAATTCTCAGCATATAAGCTGCTCTGTGAATAAAAGTGTTGCATGATCAAACATGCTGGAGAATAGCCCGTACTATATCCCCCTCCGAAAGTTATACAACCCACACTGTCATATAAAAGGCTTTGAAAAAAAAAACAGAAACCAAAAAAAAAGTATTTATCTGTGCTCAGTCCAAAATGTTTCAAATTTGTTTGACTTATTTATTTTTCCATGTGATGCTTATAAGGAGCCAGTTTCAGAGGAAACACTTTGAGAAATCCTTGGTAAATTTCTTACTAGTTATAGTTAATATCTAAATTGTTGCTTTCAGCCTTCAAATATGAATTGTAATTGAATTTACTTCTATGCCAGTCCAGGTCCAGGTCCCACAGTATATGCTTTCATCACTCTCTGAATGTTTCCTATAGCACATTTGTTAGTCATATTCATTTTTAACTACATGCAATTATATTTCTATCTCCCCCACTAGGCAGTAAGTTCCAGGTGGGTCTTGAAACTGTTTTGCTCATCATTTTATTTCCAATATGAGGCAAAGTGGCACATAATAAGTTATGCACCCAGTAAACAGTTGCTCAATAAATGCATGATTTCTGAACTCTGTTTTCATATCACACATGCAAACAGCAGTGATGGAATAAATGTAAATCAATTTTGGCTTTGCAAGGGGTTTTAATCTCTTTTAGCTCTCTTGGATGGCATTTGGACCATTTGCTCCACCAGTGCCTATGTATATACTCTTAATGAACTGAACATTAGAATGTCCCTTCTAAGTATCATTATTTAGTAGACATAAGAAATCCTGAGTAACATTGACCTAAAAATAAAAATAGGAGATTTTTAATGTACTTGCAGATAAAGAAAACCTCAGAATTCTCAGCAAGACCCATTATTGGGCTCAACTGGTCTGGATATCCAAGATAGATCACGTACACAGCTGGAAGCTGAGATTGGCTCTTGGTTACAGCTTATCTCCATCTGGGGCTGCCAAGCAGTGCTACAAAAATGACCTTTTCATGTGATTTGGATTTCCATAGCCTAAAGGCTGTGTTCTCAAAGGAAACACCCCAATGGCAAATGAGACTTCCAGGCAAAAGGATCTAATGCAAGCGTTCTTGTGACCTAGGCTTCAAAATCCCAGAACATTATTTTATTAATACAGTCTATATCAGTCCATCTAGTCACAAAGGCCAGCCCAGATGCCAGAGGAGGGCAGGAAGCCCCATGTCTCCATGAAGGAGCAGCAAGCATTTATAGGAAGGAACAAAATTTATGGCAGCCCTTTTTGGAGAATTTCTGCAATAATGACATGAAAATTATGATACCTATTAGAACCGGTGCTAGGTGCTGTTACTCAACCTTCTAACAGAGGAGCTTATCACATTTTATTTTAATATTTATTTATTTAATATTTTGATAACCATATCAATATAACTGATTTCTTCTATAATTCTACTTTATTTTATATATCAAAAAATTATTTAGAGAATGGGTCTAGGCTTTACCAGACTGCCAAAGGGATCTAGGACACATAAAATGTTAAGAACTCTTGAGCTGCTTAACAGTGTGGTAACCCAAGGGTCAGCAATGAGCCAACTATGCCATTCCTGCCCCTGCTGGCCTGCCTGTACCTATAAAGACCTTGTCACTTCAGCAAAGTTCTTATCTCTAAACCTCTGCACATGAGGAGACTCCAAAAGCTCCCTCAAGGGAGTATAATCAACTCAAGAAATGGCAACTCTACCTAAACCATTGATTGAGAAATCATGAATTATTTAATTTTACATTCCAAAAAATATCTACATGGAAAACAGACCATAAAGAGAAAAAGAAGTAATTCAATGAGAACATGTGAAAAGAGCCCTGCTCTGCATTAAAAACTCCCATGGGCAGCTGCTCCTTGCTTGGCTTGTACTTCCCAATCCCAACCAAGGGGGTAAAATACATATGTAATCACTCAGGTTCCCTTCTTTTGTAAGAAAGGCCTCTGTAACACTCCCAAAGAATATTAATTCCATGAGACAAAGTTCTTGGGGCAATAAAACTAGGTAAATTATGTTTATGCATTTTAATCAGGGGAAATTTTCATTAACCCTCAGCAAACTTGTTGCAGTGCAAATCATAGAATATGGGGTTGGCACAAACTTTAATGGTGATTTCTTAGTAGGGTGACCCACTCATTCTGGTTTGCCTCAGACTTTCCAGGTTTTATCACTGAGAGTCCTATGTCCCAGGAAACCCTCAGTCCTGGGTAAACCAGGATAGCAGGTCATTCTCTTTACCAATGATTTTAAAGATATTAGTTCCTGATATCAATGTCCCCAAATAAATATTAAAACCTATGGATGCCACTTTCAGTATTCCAGAGCTGAAAGTAATTAAACAATGAGCTCTGATAGAGTAATAATGTTGCCTGTTTTAAATAACATGGACTTCAATTCTTACCTCCAGAATTGAACTCATTCTAAGAGTTATACATAATCTCCTAAATTTTAAAACAAAATATATTTTGTATTGTATTGTGTTTTTGTAATACTCTACTTTTAGGAAAGGACAGTGATTCAGTGATTTTGTTTTCTTTGTTTGTTTGGTTGTTGTTGTTGTTGTTGTTGTTTTTGAGATGGAGTCTCGGTCTGTCACCCAGGCTGGAGTGTCGTGGCAAGATCTCAGCTCACTGCAAGCTCTGCCTCCCGGGATCAAGTGATTCTCATACCTCAGCCTCCCAAGTAGCTGGGATTACAGGTGCACACCACCACGCCAGGTTAATTTTTGTATTTTTGCTAGAGACAGAGTTTCACTATGTTGGCCAGGCTGGTCTCAAACTCCTGACCTCAAGTGATCCACCTGCCTTGAACTCCCAAAGTGCTGGGATTACAGGCATGAGTCACCGTGCCTGACTGACAGTAATTTCTTAAATGACATAACCTATTCTGTTTTCCAAATCAAGCTGATTAAGCTATGCACATTAACCAGTTTGGTGGAACTGAACCTAATACCTGAGCCTATTAATTTAGAACACTTGGCAGTATTGTAACCAGAAAGTGACCAGGGACAACCTGGCTGCCACCTTAAAAGTCTGCTCATGGGCAGTAATGGCTTTTAATTTTAACAAAGATATGTGTATCCTTGAAGACACTGATATAATCCAGATGTGTGAAACTATAAAACAAGCAAGAGATGTTACATTAGGCTTTGCATTTAATTAGTGGGAGCCTGCACAGAGGATACAGTTTATTCTCAAGCAATTTCCAAATTACCATCCTCCTTGTACTCCTTGGAACATTTACTGTTAACCACCTCCATCATCTTGGTGTTGCTCCTTTCTTGCCTTGCCTTCTACTGTCCTGGTTCTGATTTCATGACGACTGATTCTATGACATCTCTTCCTGCCACTTAAATTAGCATTTCCCTAAGATGCTGACTTCTACCCAATCCTTATATCTCTCTGCAATAGCTCTCATATGAGTCCTAATCCCCATTCAATACTCAAGGCTTCCTTAGTCAATTCTTCTGAGGATTACCAAATTGCAATCCAGATTCTCAGTTGGCCTTCCTTTTAATCTTCTGGTCCATATTTCCTGTTACTATCTAGGCATCTGCACATGAACCTGAGCATATGTCTATAATGGAATTAATTATCCTCCCTGCTAAACCTACTCCTTTACATGCATCCCCTACTTCTACTGATGGTACCCCTACACATTCACCTGTGTGTAAAAGTTCTGGTCATCTTTTCAGATTCATTTTTCTTTATTTTTTTTTTGCAATCAATAAATTGCTAAGCCCTATCAATTCTCCTTTCCCATCAAGTTTATGATACTTATTATATTTTTCCATAGCAGCCATCCTTGCATTTACTGCTACCATATAGCTTGTAATTTGTATTGTTAAGGCCAAAGTATACTTAAAATCCTGGGGAAAGTAATGCATAGTTTCTTTAAGAAATAGTTGTAAACTGGTGCTGAAAATTTGTACAGGTTGCATAAGGAAAGAAGTTGCTATAGTAGCAAAAAAAAAAAAAAAAAAAAAAAAATTACACCTATTGCAACTGAAGGAAAGCATCATAGGTGTTTTACAGGAATACCTGCTAGAATTCTCTCAGGCTACAACTGAGAGACCCAATAGGGTCACACCTCTGGAAGACTGAGATGGAGTATTTGAAATCATAAAAGCAGTTATTCTCTAGGTGGGAGTAGGTATCAAAATAAAACCCCAGTCTCTTATATACTTCATGCTTGCCAATTACCTCCACCCCATGATCTTTACATCCTGGGGACGTGCGCCCCTCCTAGAAAATGACTATGATCCATGACGCTAACACTAATAGACCATGACGATGAGTGTGTTTCTCAGGTGAGTGAAAACAAGAAAAGGTTTGTAAAAGCCCTCTTTTAGAGTAAAACTCGAATTAGTTCCAGCAAGTTAGCAAGCCATAAAGAGTGTCAAGGTCTACATGACTTTGGATCCCAAGAGTAGATACTAAGTGAGTTCTAATTAGCCCAGAAACAAATGCCATGATTGAATCAAGCAGAGATGGACAAATTAAGATTAGAAAAAGAATCTCAACCTATTTCAATATATTTATATTTTTTATGTTTATTTTGTCAAAGGGAAAATGTACTGTTATTTTAATCAAATTTTCATTTTTATGAAGAAAAGCATATATAGTTGGCGGAAAAATTCTTTCTAATTCCAACTCCTAATTGTCCACCCTGGCAAAAGCACTGTGTCACAGGTCTTGATCCGAAAGTTTAGGGGACCGCTGCTATTTATTTGGGAGCATCCATTTGAATCACGGTCATTGCAACTAGAAGGAACTCCCTAGCCTCCAAGTGTTTCATCTCAAAATTCAATCTTATTTTAGGAACAAAACAAATAAAGCAATAATAGTCCCTCTAATAAATTTTAGAGGTCAACTTAAAACACTGGGTTGAAGCATGGGGACTAAAATTTCACTCAGCTTTGGTATAAAACATAATATAAGTTTGGGCAATAATCAACATATTTCATAGCATTTTACAATTTATAAAACACTTGTATTATCATGGTTCATTTTAGTTGGATTAGAAAGCCACTACGTTTCCCACCAACTCAACAATTGTATGTGTCTATAATTTACATATATATTAATATTTATAAGTAAATCCACCTCAAAATAAAACAAATAAATTACTAGGTAATCAGTTCATCAAGGGACTCCATATAGCAAAGCATTTTATACTTAGACTGCTTTAAATTGTAAGTTTCTATAGTATATTTTTAAACAATTTGATATATGAAAAGTTTATTTACATTCATCGTTTCAAAAATAAACTGCTTAGGAATGTTGGTGAGAACACCTGCTCTGTGGAGTCTGAAATCCTGGTTCTTCCTTCTAGTGGTGAGGACATGACTTTGACATCCTTAAAGCAAGGTTCACTAAGGTCTACGATTCCCTCTAAGAAATTGTCTAAAAGGAAGGAGAAATAGTTTCCAAAGATCCTTTCATCTTTGACTTCAGATTTTCTTTTTATTTATATATTTTTATTTGAAAATAATGTCGATTTAAAATTTTGGGTCAAAAGTAGCTTAAAGAACAGCTTTTCCATTCACTTTCTAAACAAGGTCAAAGGAAAGTTCAACTGTTGTCTCCCTGATCTTTAATGTGTGCCCTGAAAGAAAATGATCAAAATATGTTTCCTCCATGTCTTTCCTCATCCCACCACATCCCTCTCTTCTAAGAAGAGGCTCTGGTCACACATGTAAACATTTGACCACAAGTTGCAGTCCAACAACTATCGTCCATTCTCACGGCAAAGTGAGCAGTTCCAAACTGGGGGCCCAATTATGTTTGGAGAGTTGACAAATACCACTTCCAGGCAGAGAAGAGGTGGTATAATCAACACTAAGCATTACAGGTAAAAATAAAATAAAATAAAGAAACTAAAAACCCTTTGAACAGTCTGTCTCCTGGTGTTCTGTAATTTCTGATTCATGCAAGCCAACAGAATCTAAATAAAGTCTTTCCAGACGGGGAAGACAGCACAAATTTAGCAGACTCTAAAGCACCTTTTGAATTAAGTCAGGTACATCTGCTTTTAATTACATACATGCATATATACTTACACACATAAACATATACACAGAGGTAGATTAAAGACAGCTGCAAATTCTTAGCTATTCCTCCCATTGAGAGGTGGAACCTAATTCTCCTCTCCTAAATCTAGGCAGACCTCAAGACCTTGCTTGACCAAGAAATTTATGGCCATGATATTCTGAGCTTGCCAGAGCCAGCTCAGAAGGCATGTGGCTTCCAAATAGGTCTCTGGGACTACTTACTTTTGGAACACCCTTTCTTAGGCTATTCCTTCTTGGAATCCAGCCATCATGTTGTGAGGAAGCCCAAGCAGCCCCATAATTAAACCCATAAGGAGAGGAACTGAGGCCTCTTAGTTGATTGTCCTGAGCTCCCAGCCAATAATCAGCATCAAGGCCCAGCCATATGAGTGACCCATCTTAAAGGCATCTAAAGGCAGCCAAGGTTAGCCTTCCAATGACCACAGTCCAGCCACTATCTAACTACAATGCATGGAAGAACCCAAATTAGAACATCTCAGCCTAGCCCTTCACCACAAAATTGTAAGCAAAATAAAATATGTGTTTTACGTTGTTAGGTTTCTGGGTGGTATGTCAGGTAACGATAGAGTTTCAGAACACCCACTCCACTTGTCACCATTCTGATGTCACACATTACAAAAAGGACTCCAGTAATTGAAGTCTAAATGTCTTCCCCTCCCACTTGCTAATCCAGAATAAGTGGGGCAGCGGTCTTTAGTGCTTTTATGTCCCATCCAAATGGTACAAGACCAAAATTTGAGAACTGCACAAGCTATAGAAACATCACCAATATTTGTTTGGTTTCTAAATGGTGTTGTAGACCTACATCTCTGCTATAATTCAGTATGAAATACTGAATTACATGTAAGCTCAGATAAGAAAAAGGTGAATGAAGTCAATAGTTCTATAATCACAACATTTTATAGAAGTTCCTCCCCTCAAAAATTACTTTCTGATTTATTATCATCCTGCTTCATATCACCAACCTATTATGATGTTTTGCAACTTAACAAGGAGGTGCATTACATATTGCCCTCTTTGAACATCACATGACTTTGACAAGCTTCTCTGGCATTTAAGGTACTGAATATTAAAAATCAGAACAAACAGAAGAGCTATTATAAAAGAAAAACAGTGCTCTCCCATTCATGTCTTCAAATAAGGACAGTTCAAAGTAATATAGAGAATGTAACAGTGAATTCTACCACACACATAAACACACAAAGATGCTGAGGCTACATGATATCATATCTGTACCCTTTAAAACAGAATCCTGAGAAAGCACTGGAGGCATCTTAAAGAGCAGAAACTAGAGTGATCCTTTTGCCACTTGACAGCTACTCTTTATGAAGGTTTGAGATTTGCATAGTAAGGCAGAACTTGTTCCTACTACTTAAGAAGTTGAGAATGCATTCAGGCCAATTTTTCCAATATTTAGAAAGCAAAGACAGTCAGATACACTTATTTGTTGAAGCAAAGTTATCATGAACTTAAACTACAAGAGCAAATTCTTAATGATTACCTCAGCTTACTCTATATAATACCACAGAGAAGAATTTACAGCTCTTTAAAAATCCAATGTCCATAAAGATAGAACGCCTTGAAGGAAAATGATACCATACTTAAGATAGTGATATCTTTTATTAGTACAGTAAAGTCCTATTTTTATGGAATAGGATGGGTCTGAGGTCATTCCATAAAATTGATTTCCCAGAAAATGGAAATAGGCAATTTACTCTAAGAATTTTATTGAAAAATTATGCTATTCTATTTGAATAATGATGGGAATGTTCTACATGTTTCCTTTATTAATGAATTAAAATACACAAAACACCATAAAATTATATTACAGGTTCAAAAGTATCACTTAAATCTTTTTTACCAGTCACTTTCATTTTGTAAAATCAGCAGTTCCATTAAAATCGTATTATGTAAAAATGGGTTTTTACTGTAATAATAGTTATTACCTATTTAGCTCCCAAGGATGTTGTGAAAATTAAATAATAAGCCATTGGAAAGCAAATACAAAGCGTTGCTAATACCAGAGGCCAAGAGGGGCAGCCAGATGGAAAAATGAAGGAAAGGAGCACCTGATACATTACAAATCACAGCTTTCATCTGTAATTCCATTACCACCAAAACTCTATGCGGTGGTCATGTGCACTGATGTTATCTCATTTCATCTTTCTTAACATTATGATATATTAATTATAGCCCTAATGTTATAAATAAGGGTCAGAAAGGTTTACAGCTTGTCCAATGTCACACTGTTGTAAATGTCAGAAGCCAAATGTGAACCCCAGGTTTATCCTAGTCGACAGCTCATCCTATACCCTGAAGGATCCCCAGTAAGCCCTTGTGTCTCATAACTGCCCCTCTAATTCTTACCTCATCTTTCAAAATTCACTTCATATGCCTCTTCTTCCATGAAGCCACCTTTACCCCAGAGACACTATGATTCTAAACACATTCAGTATTTATTATGGCTATTTGTTGTATTATTGTGCATTGTGTGTTTTATTAACCCAGTTAAATCCCTAGCTGTTTGAGGTCACAGTTATATGGTACTTGACACTGGGTTCCCAGATCGTGAGCACCTGGAACTGTGCCTTGAACACAGTGAATGTTTGGTAAATATTTGCTAAAGTGAACTGGAAAGGGGGTGCTCATTTGAATTACAACTGCATTTGCTACCAGATGCAAAGCAAATGCGTTTACTAATGGTTCATTGCATTAGAATGGTTCTAATGCAATGGTTCATTGCATTGAATACCTCTTTGGGAAGTATCTCCAGTTTTTCCAAGCAGGTGTGATAAGATTAAATGCCCCAAGTAGTGTATCTGACGTACAGTAGATACTCAACAAATAGTAGTTTTTTATTTTATTTTTGTTTTATTTCAAGTTAAAGGAAGAACGTGGATGGTAAAGAGAGGGGCATAAATTCAATATAATATATAGCCTAATTTGGAGATAACAGAGCAGGTATGGATGGTAAGTTTTTCTGAAAAAAGAAAGATACAATGAAGAGTTAGAACTCCCGATTTAAATTCTCTGATTTTCTGCCCAGCTTCTTTATTTATTAGCTGGGTAAACCTTGAGCAGGTTACCCTCTCTGCATCCTAGATTTTTCATCTGTAAAAACAGGGATAATAACAAAATCTACTTATAGAGTAGTTGTGAGAATTATATGAAAAAAAAATCCTTCTAAAATACTTAGTATAGTGCATGTCACACACCAAGCACTCAAGTTATAGTTGCTACTCTCACTATCATTACTATCATCATGAAAATCATTTCATAATTCTTAGGAATCTGTTCAAAGGAGAAGACATTATTTTCCAGACTGGAAAATCTTAGAGTGGTATGTGTCAATCCTGTCAAACCCAAAGATTTATTTCTGCTATTGAATTATGAATGGGAGCAATGAGTTCATGCACTTCATTCAAACGATGCTTACTGAACGTCTACTTTGCGCCACAGTCAGGTGGACAAATTTATTTGATTTAAAGAAGGCTAGGAATGAAAGAAACAAGGGGAGCCAGGAAAAGGTGGAGAGTTCAGAGAGAGACAAAACCACAAGCAGAAAACCAAGTTAGATTCAATCCAGAGACCCATCAGTGGTCAAAATATCAGTCTGTCAAAAATCAGAAGGGAAGAGTAAGGCAGAGCAGCTCCTGCATAAGACCCCAATCTGAGTGGTACAATGGATTCAATTGCTCATCAATCACAGGTCATTTGTTGGAGATAGAAGAGGGGTTATTAGAGAATAGGAGAGGGGCAATGAGCAGGAGAGGGGCAATGAGCAAGGATTTTATTTTTTATATACTACACATCTGTTTTTCACTCACCTGACTTTTCATGTGAAAGCTAGAAATAATGAAAAATAACCGTGTATATTTTAAAAATCTTAACTTTTCTGATTCTCACAATAACACTGAAAGGTCAACTGGAAAGTCCTCTCTACATCCAATGTCTGTGCCCCACCTCCTTTCCCCCACCCAGCATTGATTTGTGCTATTTAAGAGCAGTGTCACGGAGAATTCAGGCCCATACTATGTTATTATGAGCTGACCATACACAAAGGAATGAAGGATAGTGGAGAAAGCCAGGGATCTCGGGACCCAGGGCACACAGTGGACACAGTCAACTGCAGGGCCAAGCAAGATGGCCAAGATGGCTCCTTGCTCGGCAAAAAAACCCCAAAGGATACTAAAAGCTTGGCAACCTTCAAAAGCTTCTCTTGCTTCCTGCATGGGGTGGGGGAAGCAGCTTGCTTAGTAGGAAAAAACCATAGCCCAGGGCGAATCCGCTGGCTAGATTAATCAAAGACATGGCTGAGACAGAACAGATTTTTTCTTTTCATATAGGAATGACTCACAAGCTTGTTTATTCAAAAAGTTACATCCTCCATCGAAGAGAGGTGGTTGATGGGGAAGCGGGATGATAATAATAATTGACGTTTGTACTGGTCAGCCCACTCACGCCTGTCCCTTGTGTCTCTGGGCACAGTCACACAAACACACCACCAATGGGAAGAAGGTGGCTTGTATATCTTGTTTCATTCTTCCTTCGTTCTGCCGCACAAATAAAGCAAAGAATACAGTGACCCTCTTATTTTACTCGTAGTCATTTTAGAAAGGGAATGTGCTTTATTGGTTCAAGATGAGGACTGGAGGAAAGACTGCTTGGGTTCAAATTCTGACTCTGCCTAATTGCAAACCATGGGGCCCCGAACAAGTGACTTAATTGCCATAGGCCTCTGCTTCTCCATCTGTAAAAATGGGGATAATAATGTTACTTATTTCATAAGGTTATTGTAAGGATTAAATTAGTTGGTACATGGAAAACAGTTTCCGGCACATTGTTAGTTCTCAGTAAATGTTTGACATTATCATTATTATTACTTCACAGATGGTTAAATGTTCTTCCATTATGGATCTTCTTTTATTCACTATTATCTTAAGAGGTTCAAATTAAACCATAAATGTAATTAGGTCTTTGGGGGAAAATATAATTGTCCTATGAAAAACATTTTCTTCTCAGGCTAGGAAGATATTCTGGAACTTTTGAAAACTCTCTTTTAAATAAGAAGAATTTTGTAAGTATGACTGTGTGTTTCTGTATATCTAAGAAATCATCTTTTTAAAAATATATGTGTATACTGGAAGATAGGTCTAGATAGATAGATGAATAGATACATAGATAGATATTTTTCTATTTTATTAACCTACTTCTCTGCAATTTTGAAAATTCATAGCAACCGAAGAGCTTGACATTTTTCCTCAGTCCTGTATTTCAAAATTCACAAAGGCAAACCATCAGAACACATTAATAAATTGTTCTCTTCCATACCCTCTGTGTCTTTCCAACTTAAGGATACTAGAACCTGTAAATCCATTCTCTGACCTGTAAATCCATTCTCTGACACATGAAGAAAATTAACCAGCTAGTGGATTATTTTAACTCCTTTCAGCATCACAAGTACTTATTCCACTTTTAATGAAGATATGCTAGGTTAATGTTGGGGGATTTCACTGGTCTATGAAATTGCTCTCCTACATTAACCCCCCAAAAAAGAGGAAGAATGAAACAACGTAAGTGCCTACTTATTTCCATACTCGTTACTGTGTTATACAATATAAATGAAACATAATAAGATCTGGCTGGGTTCAGCCTGTCTGTGATTCATCTCCTGAGTTATTTTACTCACTGGGTAAAATGAGAACGTCATCCCCAGGGCCTGGAAGGGTATTGTTGTATCCTCCCCAGCCTTCTTCAACACCTTGCCATGTTTCAGGGAGGGACCATTTTAAAGCTGATTCAGGTGCAGAGGTAGAAGCTAGAAAATAAAAAAAAAAATTTGAAAATCTAATTCATTGTGATAACTTCCAAATACTATCCTTATTTTAGGATGCTAGTGGTATTTTCACCTCCCAAAGAAGTTGTCTTTTAACATTTTATAAGTTTCTGTACAAATATTTATCAGCTAAAAAGCAAGTAATTATTCAATCCTTAGATTACCTTCACTTCTGAAAAATATCCCACTTTTGTTATTATACATTTGTGTTTTGCCTTATAATATGGCATGCTTATCATGAAATATTTAGAAAATGCAAATAAAGAAAGGTAATAATTGCCTATAATCTCACTACCTTGCAATAACTACCTTTTATTTCTATTTCCTTCCAGAATTTCTCAGAATTTTTACATAATTGAGATTATATCAAATCCTGTTCTTATTTTTTACACCCAGTTTGAATTTTGCTTAGCTTAGCCTATTTTCCTAAGCATTTTATCATATTATTTAAATGCCTTGTAAACATAATTTTAGTGGCTACATATCATATTTTTTAAATCTGTAATTTACTTAATTCCTATTGTCTGACATTAGACTCTTTTTACTTTGTTAAATTGTAAATAATGCAGTGTTAACTGTCTCTATGCAAATCTCTCAATAATCCTGATTATCTTCTTCAAATACATTCCTCAATGGAATGACTGAGTCAAAGGTTATGTTCTTCCCACAGCTCTCCGTACATATTAAAGGCAGGGTAATAATCTAAAAACTTCTCAGGGCAGTAACTTACAGACAGATCATACATTCAAACTAGTTTCTATTGATTCTGCCTTTGATGATCAAATGGCATTTTCTATTCAACCATTCTACTAGTATCTCCATCGCATAATTGAAATGTAAATCTAATAATTTCCAGTGGGAACTATCCAATATCATCACATCACGCACAACACCATGCTGAACCATATCTACTTGTTCTTTTCTGGGACATGATTACTGGTGCAGAGTCAGAAGGGCAGAGAGATTGCCTCAAAAGAGTAGAATGAAAAGGCCTCCTCTTTTGAGGGGAGGGAAGGAATCATGTCCATGATTTGCTAATTTTACAACATAAATAGTGAGCACCTTCTCTATCAGACCTGCCCTTAAAAAGGAGGGATACAAAAAGAAATAAAATGTCACCCTTGCCTCCAAGGAACTGATAGTGTTATGTCAGTATTAAGAGGATAAAAACTCTACACAGGCACTGAGGGGAGTTCTTTTTAATGGTACCTGATAATGAAAGGAAGCAAGATTTTGCCAAGAGAAGCTTCCTGAGGGAAGTAGAATCTCAGCTGCATTTTAAAGGCTTAGAAGTTATTCAGGGAAAGGGGAGGTTGTGATGAGTATATGGCAAGAGGGTTGCACTGCAGACAGAAGGATGAGCATGAGCAGAAGCAAAAAATGGGAAGTCCACTGGAGGAATGATAAGAAATTTGGTGTTGCTGAACCACAGGGCTAGAAGACAGGTAAGTGACAAGGTTGGTAAAATAGACAGAGGCCAGAGTATGAAGGATGACAAAGGTGGAGGGGCCAGAGACTTCCAACCCATTAAGGGTATTATTAAGAAGTGGATGAATACAGTTTGTGCCACAGGGCATTTGGGGTATCTTTGTGGTCTCCAGATGGAGCTATGCAGCAAGCAGTGGAAAAATATGAATTGGAAGGATGGGAAGAGCTCTGAGCCCAAAGATGAATTTGGCATCATCGCCCTAGAAGCTGTATTTGAAACTCTAAGGGTGGTTATAACAGCTCCAGAGGATTTCAAGGTGAAAAGGGAAAATGCCTGATGCCAGAAACACGAGGAACACTTAGTTATTTTTTCTACCAGACCCAATTCCTCAGTAGTCATGGTTTAATTAGAGCTCCAGGATAACCTAAAAGTATATAGATTGTGGTCAAGCAGAAACCATAGGCAATTTAATTAGTACAAAATATACCACACACCTTGGGAATAAGGCAATGTCTTGGAATAAGGATCACTCAGTAAGAGGCTTTATAAACATTTCATAAACTCCAATACTGTAATACCTTTCTAAGTTTTCTCCCAATGTTGCCTTCTTCCCAATATTAGACCCAAAATACCCAGTTGGGGGTTGAGTAGGGGTATTTGTGAGGGTGACCCCTAGCTTGCCCCACAAAGTCCAGATAAAATGTCTCTGATGCCTCATTTCCAGTGATATTTCAAACAGGCAACGATTGTTCTCTAAAACTTCATGCCAAGCTCCAGGAATCTTTAGTTACTCCAATTTTATATCACAGATGATGGAAACAAATATTCTGTACTTTTTTCACCTTTACTCTTGCTTATAAGAGGGCTGACACAGTCTTTAGTTGGACAAATTAGGCCTTCAGGTAGCTATTCTAATGAAGGAAGGTTATTATGCACAAATTTAATTATTCTATACCATCCTGTCTTAAGATAAGAACACTAACGGATAAGAAAACATGTTTCAGTCTCCTGTCAGAGTTATCAGATTTCTATACAATTAATATTAGGATTCTATATGACTACTATTGACAATCAAATTTGTGGAGAGAAAAAGAAGCCTCCAAGAGTTAAAGAAGCATCAGTCAGAGATCTACTGGGAGAATTAGAAGAGAGGAAGGTCTTGGAATCCTAAGTAATACAGCATCTCCAGAGAGCACAAGTGACCTTGTTAATAGTAGAGCTCTGGTAAGAGAGAGAATTACAAGTGACTGTTAAACTTAGCAATCAGGGCATGGGTGATCCAGATGACAGCAGTCCCAGTTGAGTGGTTCAGATGGAAACCACATCACAGTGGATTGAGGAATGCACTGGAGGTAAGGAAGGAAAGATGTTGGGTCAGATCATCCAAAAAGCTCACTGAGGAATGAATAGTCTTAAGATTTGAGAACCACAGCCTTTGATCTGTCTTCTGAATCTTTAGATAAATTAGACTAGTTTCAAAACTGCAGCCCATGAATTTTGGTCTGGACCAACATTCCTGATGAGGCCTCTCCTTGCTTCCCTGTAGAAATTTGTCACTCAACAAGCAGCTAAGATTGTAGGTGGTCTCGAGCCTGATATATGAGCCAAATGTTGCCCTCCACACCTTTGCTCTTCATCAACCCAGGTTTTCATGGCTCTGCACGAAGACGAGGCTAGGCTTTTGAGAAGTTTGCAGGACAGCATCTGCTAATGGAAAATTCAATATCCACAAATTTGTTTTGTTTTGTTTTTAATTGGGAGGCACTGAACAGAAGAAGCCAGTAAGGAAAGAAAGGTTAACTACACACGACAATGAGTTGTTTTGCTGATGGGAGAAAGTGTGGAAGATGCAAGAAGGGGTGAGTTAACTTTGAACAAGAGTAGGGCTGCCTGAATCTCAGAGATCAAAGAAAGGAACAAAAACTTAAGTCTGTGGGAAAATTTAGGAAAAGAATCCCTGATGATCTGGATGTTCTCATATGACCATGGACAATATGTGCACTTAGTATGGGTGCATACTACATACTCATATGGGTTAACATGTAGATAGATGGTTAACTCATTCAAACATTGGATTGACCCATTCAAACAATGCAATGAATGAGTTAACACAGATAGATGAGTTAACACAGATAGATGTATTAACTCATTCACTCATTCATTCTTATTTTCAGCAAAAAAATGATATTGCAATAATTTTACTGTTTTACATAGAGCTACTCACTAAACAAAATACATGACCATGTTTAAATTTTGGCATTAGCACATATGCTACATACCATGAGAATCAGGCAATGTCTTGGAAGTATGTTATTTAAAATTTCTTCCTGATGAATGATATTGTACTAAATCTGTAACTCTTTGTGTTTTGAAATAGTTTTCTGTCCCAAACTATACGAGGTAGGAAAACTGGCTAGATTTTAATATAACTCAAAAGTTAATCTATGCTTAATAAGGCAATGTAAACACATTAGAGGCTACATTGTATAGCAGAAGGAACACTGGGCTGAGCTGAGACACCTGAGTTCTTATCTAGGCTTATATGACTGACTACTGATATGACTAAGTTTAATGTCTGGACTTCACATCCCCATTTGTAAAATGAGGTAACTGGATAGGATAGCCTGTAAGGTCTCCACCTTTGTTAAAATCCACAACTCTATGAAGTATGGGCTTTCTATTTATCAGCAGTTGTAATTGAAGCATTTCCAGTTAAACTGACCCCTTCTAAAAAGCTCTGTATGCTAGACACCACGCCGTCCTTCCAAAGAATCCTTAGTACAGAAATCATCATACTACGTGCTGAGTGACGCCACCCAGACTACAGATGGTTGAACCAAGAATGGCCATTCATAGATGATCCAGTATCCGCAGAAGGGCGCCTGGCATGAGAGCTTCCCCAATAGGTATGTCCTCTACAGACTAGGCAGTGACACAACCAATCAAATCTCTTCTTGAGGAATTTGAACATAGAAACTTTCAGAGAAGAGAGAACTATCCTTTTCCTTATAACAGTTATTTTAAAACAACTGTATTAATTGATTACTTAGTAGTTTGACTGACATCCCCAAGAGATCATAAGACCCCATAAAGTCAAAGTCCATTCCATCTTGCTCATCATGGTATCCCCCACACCTTGCATAAAAGGCACTCAATAAACAAGGCACTTTGAATCATCTAAAGGCACAGAGAGATGAAGGACAAGGAACATAAAAAACAAAGTGTGTGGCAGCTCAGAAAACATTCTGAAAACAATCTTGAATCACATTCTTCATAGCCCAATAAATATGGAGTAGTAACCTTCAGGATTATTGTTTATAGTTTTAGTCCAGTTCTCTTACCTCATTTATCTATTAATTTAAATGAAGGAATTAGATCATTTTCTGATTAGCAGGGGCTCTGCTCTGACATAGTACAAAAATGCCATTGAAAATTAAAAGAAATCTCTGCCTTTGAAAAGATTTATTCCTCCTGCAAATGTATAGTTAAATTGACTCAGAATAAACAAAAACAAACAATGAAATACATCAGAAGGTGCTTAGGAGACATTTAGTCTTCGAGAATTTGGCTTTTTGAGTTAGAAAGATTTCACAGAATGATCTGACTTTTGAGGAGGGTTTGTTTACCCTGATTTCCTGAAATTACCAGGAACAATTAAAGTTTAGAGATACCCTGAATTTTTCTTTCCATTTGGAGGGGGCCTAATAGCCCATCTGCAGATCTGGGGTCCTATGTGCACATATGGTCCATAATTTATGAAATGTGCTTATTCATGTGTTTCAATTCTTACTTTCATTGTTTTGAAAAATAAATGCACCTTTATATCATTTTTTGACATGCAGATACATATTTTAGTTACAGGGCAACACAATAGAGAGTTATCAGACATATAAGCTTTAGGACTGATATCTGCCTGTTTATTAACAGTACGACAAGGTGGAATTTGTAGAACTACTGGAGGACATTCTGCTATACTAGACACTTCTATTTGGTGTGTTAATACTCACCTGAAATAGTTGGGGGCATACCTTCCTTCACCCAGAGAATGACTCGAACTCGGCCTTCACCTGAAACTACATACCAAAAGCCACAACTTGCATGTGATACAAAGATCATCTTAATATTAAAGATAGTCACATGTGAGAAAAAAATAATTTATGCTAAATTCTAGTTGCCTAAATTTTCAAAACAAAAAATGAAATCCTTGTTAGTTAATCTAACAATTGATTTCCAACATTTGATTTTGATTAAACTTAACTGTAATAAATGTCTCCAAGAGAACCGGCACATAAATAATTAGGAAAAACAAAAACAGAAACAAAACCTTTAGCCATATGTTCTCTGGAGGCCAATGGTGTCCAGCAGGGCATATACCTCATATCCTATTTTTCTCTTCATCATTTTGTAGGCTCAGCTTTTAGAATTCATGTGTTTTTCACCAATAGAGTTCAGACCATCCATGAAACGTATTTGCTTTACCTTTATCCAAACAAATTGTCCTTTTAATGAAGCCTTTTCCCCATCCCCCATCCTCCTCCCATCATCCAAGCCAACTGAGCACATTTAAAAGGACTGGGGTTCATTAATTTTAAGTGTTCAATAAATTAGTGGAAATAATCAAAAGGCCTGATTCTTTCTGATAATGACAATTTGATGTCAGTATAAACCAGTAGATTAAGCTGGGAACATATGCTCCTTTGCCAAGAGAGGCTGCTATAATTAAATAGTGAATGCATCTACAAGGTGCTCTCACGCCTGATTAATTAGTAATCAGGTGCACAAACTCCATTTTTCGGTCACACCTTGTCTCTTATTGGTTAATTACCTTTCTGCCTTATCATTTGTCACATGAGCCACACCTCCCACCACTGGAGGGCTCCATGTTGCTGAAGGCTGCAGCCTCGGGGACCTGGCCGAACTCACACTCTCCATTTTGTTTTCCTGGAACCCTAAACCCTTTCCTCCATCACAGATGAAATAAACAGAGGATCATTCTTTCTAATTATAAAACATAAGCAGCTGGGCACTGTAGTTCATGCCTGTAATCCCAGCACTTTGGGAGGCTGAGGTGGGCAGATCACTTGAGGTCAGGAGTTCGAGACCAGCCTGGCCACCACGGTAAAACCCATCTCTACCAAAAATACAAAAACTAGCCATGCGTAGTGGTGCACTCCTGTAATCCCAGCTACTAGGGAAGCTGAGGCAAGAGAATTGCTTGAACCCTGCAGTGTGGAGGTTGCAGTGAGCCAAGATCATGCCACTGCACTCCAGCCTGGGTGACAGAGCAAGACTCTGTCTTGAAAAAAAACTAAAAAATGAAAAATAAAAATAAAACATAAGCTTCAGAATATTACAAAGAAAATGATCCCCAAAGAGATCCATGATGAGACCTCTTCAATTCCTCTAATCTTATTTTGGTCATTTTCTCTTTTTAAAATTTTTCTAAGGATGTAAAGCTCAAGTTTGTGTCTTTCACCTTACACTGCCACATGCTGAGACCAGGTGCAATGACAACATGCTCTTGACATGTTCTACCTTTATCACCACTTCCAAGACTTTGCTTAAACTGTTCCTTTACCCTGTTGCTGATTTCACGCGTCTTTCTAACTTAATACTAATAGTAAAGTCACTAGTCAAGGTGTCATTTCCTTTTCTTAAAATAAGGTCTAACTCATCCACCTCTGTTCACATTGATTTGTGCATTCTCTAAAGTTGAAAAGCACTTCTAAATCCATCCTGGGATATTCATCCCAAACTTGTTCTCAATTTAATAAATATTTATTGAGCATCAACTGATAATTTAAGATTACATCAATAGTTAGCTATGTCTTCAAATTTTTGAGAGAGAGACTTTTCTCATGCACCTTATGAGACCAGATATTGCTAGAAATGTAGATACCTCATTTTCATGGGCCAATTTAGAAATCCTAGGTTTAATCTTGTATCTGTAGCTCTTTCCACTACACTGCACCAGTGGCTTCTGGACTGAGTGGTGACTGATTTTCTTAAACCTCTACACATGCACAAATGGTCCCCACCTCCGGGAGAACCCCCTCGCAAAACAGACACTGCAAAACTAAAAAGTATATTGAAAATCTATTGCTCACCTCACTAATGTTGAGTGTGTGAATGCCAGTCAGTGAAGTGAAGTAGTTTCAGGATCAGAGCAGATAGAGAAAAGTTAACAAAAGCTGGAAAAATTAGAAGCCTGATTTCCTGGACCACCACCTCTACGTGCCTCTGGGGGCAGATGAGTATGAGTCAGAGGGCTATCTTCCCAAATACCATTTTCTGGTCATAGTCATGAGAGACAATAGTGAATGGTGGGAAGAATATGGGTACTGGAGCCCAACAGCCTGGATCTGAATCCTGGCTCTTCTGGTTCCTAGACATGGGCCACTGACAAGTTAATTGCCATTTCTAAACCTCATTCATTTCATCTAAAAGTGGGAATAATCATACTATCTATCTCATAGGGCTATTGGAAAGAAAAGATAGAATAATCCACGGAACATGCTTAGCACAGTGCCTGGCACATCCTGAACATAAATGTTAACTATTATCAATACTGTCATTATAGCATGTTCATGATTCCAGGTGCCAGTCAACAAGGCTCAAGAAATATGCTTTAACTTTCTACTCTTTTTACAGCTGTATCCAATCATGATGGGCTGTAGTATTACAGAGTTGTAAGCAACTTAACCAGATCTGCTAAAGTTTGTTAAGTGTGTTGACTCTATAAAGAACTGTAAATGTGAAGTGCCATTTCCAATTTGAATAAATACAAAGAGGGATGAAAATCATTTGAGAATGAAGGTATTGACTTGGGAAAAGTTTAAAAGCCTTCCACAAGCTGTGATATTGTACATATGTTTTCTCAGTGCTTATGATTTCTGATTTTGTATTTGTAATATGAGAATGGTTAATCTTCCATGTTTATAAATGGAGCCCCATTGTAGTTGATCCTTCCCAGATTGTAAGAAGATCTGATGCTCAAAAAGACAAAAAAAAAAAAAAAAAAGTATTTGGGTCAATTATTGCCAACTTTTTCTGACGAGTGCTATATGATCTAAACTTGCTATAAACACAGACATCTAGGGTGAAGAGGAAAATGTGCTAAGAAAATGGCTCCTGGTAAAAGAGAGTTACTAAAGTAGATATGATACTAGCGCCTACCAGGTTAATGAGTTGTGTCTGATAAATTCTGTCCTTACTTAAGGCTCTAGGAAAGAGAAAAATTAATTAATTCTCTCCCTAAGCAGGTCTAATTCTCTCTTGAAACTTTAGAGGGAGAAATAAGCACCCACTTATTTAAAAATAAATGGTTTATAATTATTATTTATAATTATAAAAATAAATAATTATAAACCATTTATTTTAAAAACATGGAATCTTAGTAGGTTACAGACTCCTTCCCTATTTCACTCTTTCATTCATATTCTCATTCTCACGTTGTCGTTTTAGTTTATGCACATATTAGTACCTCTCATTCAGGCCACATTTCTCTAGTGTGCCAGCCACTGACTACATAGTGAAAGAACATAAAATAGCAACTGCAATCGGTATCTGCAAATGTCACGCAATCCCACTCTACCTCATGACTTCTCTTTCTGTCTTTGTCTGCCCTGGACCCAAGCTCCAGCTCTGTCTTCCTGAGCCAGCTGTCGACTCTCTCTGCATTTTTACCTATTACCTCCACATCCTCTCTGTTACCTCCTCTGTTGCCTCCACATCTTTTCCCTGTCCTGACTCACAAATCTGCACACCCCTGCTGTTCCTCCTGTCCTGCTCAGTGAACTTGACCTCATTCCCCAGAAGCTGACCTCTTTGGCTTAGCCACAGAGAAAGCTTGCTTGTCAGTTAGTCTCTGGCAGCTAAAGCTTGATTTGCAGGACCACACTCCTGTCTCATTTCAGCCTCAGAGGCAGCCATGGAAAGCATCTTGGCCCTCATAAAACATGATCCTTTAAAGGCCTTCACAGAAGTAGTATATGAAAATCCTGCGATTACCTTTGAGTCTTCTATTATCCCTGTATCATTCACTTATGAATTTTGGAGGGGACAAAAGGAAAAGAACTTGATCAAGACACCAACAGATAATGTGTCTGCATTAGCCACAATCCTAAAAGTTAGCTCAATTAAACCTTCTTAATTAACTCAGAGAAAAATAACGATCGTTATTCTTACTCAGAGCAATGTTTTTCATACTTCTGTGAAGGCATCTGTGATTTCCCAGACCCTGCCACAGACCTACAGAGCCCGAACTTCTCAAGAGGGTCCTGGGAATAAGCATTTCAGCTGTTTACCCAGGAGGCAAAAAAAAAAAACACAAATGTAAGGAACTAAACAAATTTTCTCATACTATACTCTCAAAATATTGTTTGTTCTCAGGAACAGGTGTTCTTACCAAGTGAAGAGTGACACCCAGATGGAAAAGATCCTTACTCACAATTCTTAATTTTTATCAATTATACCAACGCTTACAGACCAAATCATATTCCCAAGATGTAAAATGCACAGTGGTTATTTGAGAGGCATAAAAAGTTTCATTTTAGTATGTATACATTGTAATGTATTTTTAGAAAAAACAACTAACCCATTAAACCCATGATTTCACGGATATTACTAAGAAAAGTTAGGTTTTAAAATAAGACAGTGTAGAAATTAATTTAGGAAAAATATTAAGTAAATAATCAGACAAGAGGTATAAGGATATGACACAATTATGAAAATCGTACTAAAATATCTAAAGTTCAGGAAGTACAGTGTAACTAAGTATTGTTTTTTCTTATAAATTGAAAGAAGAAGAGTTGGTTTATAAGGTTAGGTATATAAGCTCAGATTTAAAAAAAGAAAAGATGGTATACTAGAAAAAGCACCGAACCTACAGTCAGAAAAGCTGTTTGAATACTGGTTGTGCCACCTAAGACCTGTGTGAATTAAGGCTAGCAACTCAGCATTGTGGAGAATTAACTCCTTAACCTGAGAGATTCCTGAAAGATGTATTTGATTCTAAGTTTCCTTCCCTTCCCTCTCCTTTCTCCTCCTCTCCTCTTCTCTCCTCTCCTCTCCTCTCCTCTCCTCTTCCCTCCTCTCCTCTCCCCTCTTTTCCTCTCCTCTCCTCTCCTCTCCTCTCCTTTCCTTTCCTTTCCTCCTTTTCTCCCTCTCTTCCTGCCTTTCCCTTTTGGAGAAGTTGTTTCCAACCAAGAGGCAAAAATCCCTTTTCACATCCCCAGCCTCTGTTCCGTTACCTGTATTTTTGCCATAAAGGTTAGAGCAGTTCCCTGAAGTCAATTATCTACATTACTGGTAAAAATCCATGGGGATCTTTGGGAATGAGTTTTTCATAAGAATGTAAATTAGTTTATTAACTAGAATGCTGTGGATTGCCTTAGAGGGACTCAGCATGGGAATGGCTGCAGAGTTGCGAAGATTCTGATTCTGCTCTGCCTACAAAGTCTTCCCGAAGAGGTCAGGGGAGCCAGTTGACGCCACTCTCCTCCTTAGATCCTAAAGGAATTCTTTCTCCAGGATTTGCAGGGAGTCTTCTAGACTAGCTGAAGAAGAGATCTATGCAAGCAGCCTGCTTGACTCCAGGGCCCTTGTTGCATTGAGGAAAGGAAACCTGGGCAGTGGTAGACAGGATCAGGAGCCTAGGCTCAAACCCAGGAAAGCACTCCTGATTTTTTAGGATCTCCCAAGTTAACAGCATCTTTTCTGACCCATCTGTGTGATGAGACAGACCTGAGTTCTTCTAGGCAACTTGGCACACACAATAAAGTCCATCTGCCTTTCCATGCACGGCCCTCGTGCCCTTTATTCGTGGTGAGGGGGACATTTGGACACAAGCGTTGGCCAGCCTGGCTAGACATGTCCTTTTTTTCTCAGTCAGATCAGAAGGTGGTGGTGCAGCAGGAGCCTCAGCCTCACAGGCAGACCTTCTCAGCTGCCGCCTCACACAACGTCCCAGCTCGGCTGCACCTCTGTGGCATGAGTGGGGGCTGTGTGAACTCAGGAGGGCAACTGTGAATGGCACAGCATCTGATATGAATTTATCACCGGCTGCTGGTCGGGAGGGAGATCAAGCTAGGGGAAGGGGCTGTGAGTGTTTAATGCACCCTGCCACAACCCAACAGTTTGCCCTAAAGAGCCTTTTACCAATATAAAAGGACAGGGTCAAAAGTAAGTTGACCCCTGACAGAATGTACAATTATTAGAAGAAGGCTGTGTGCGAGCAGCTGCTGGAACCCCACTGACTCTGCATCGGGCTTCCAAGAGTCAGATTATGAATAATCAACTCAAGATTGTTTTCTCCACCCCTCTCAACCTCCCCCGCACCTCCCTCCAATCTTCTCCTCCTGTTTTGGGCAAGTCCTATTCTATTTCTACAGGAAGAAGCATAGCCCTCCCTAGCAGCTGCAATAATTGTGTTCCTATTGTGATGAAGACCTCCTCCTGGCCACCCCCCTACAAGTGGCCATTGTGAGTTGAGAGTCAGTGATTATACGCTCCCTCTGATGCTTTGGGGGACCCAGCTGCCTAAGTGCTGACACAGGAGTGTGCGGAAGGCCGGGGTGGGGGCTGGTGGAGGTGGAGGCAAGAGGTGGGGGAAACCCACGTCTGTGAGATTGGACTCTGACATACCAGACCTTTTGCATAAGTCAAGCCAAGAACAAATGAGGCATTATCAGGCCCCAGTGTTGAGAGGTCTCCTCTGCCTTTGAAGTGGAGCTGAGCATGGGGTCGAGCAGCTTTTCCTCCTTTGGACCAAGCAAACATCCTTCTTTTGATATGCTACATGCTCATTATCTCTGCCCCATTTAATGATTTTTGATTGAAGGGTGGCGGCTGGGATGCCGAGAGGATCGTTAGAGAGGCTCCATACAGCCAAGCCCATAAGAAAGGCTTTCCTTGTGCCTGGGCCTAAATTTGGAATTTCTTAACAGTGTGCGCTTGTTCTTAGAGGCAGATAAGGGCTGAGCGTGAAATTCTTAATTAAGCAATAAATAGAGAGTGGGGTGTCAGCAGATGTAGCCAGTAGCCATGGCAACAGGAATCACATGGGCAAGAGAGCTGAGACTCGATGTAGGCCTCAGGCCTGGGCCTGACTGACAGCTGAAGAATCCTACAAAGCTTGTAAACCAGATTAATTAGCTGACTAATTATTTCATAGCATTAATGTAACTAAAAAATAAAAATAGTTCACCATGAACTGAAACATCCTTGGAAAAAAACAGCAGGGAAAGAAGAGGCAGTGGGAAACTGGCTCTGTAAGGCAGAGACATGAGCAGTCAGTGCATCAGATCACATGAAGGGAAAAATGGGCTTGCTGGATTTTTCTCCCAACTTCGCAAATATAAAAGAACACTTGTTCTACAGTCATACCCATTCCCAAGCATGGCATAGAAGTTACAGTTGGGATACACAATAACAGTTCATCATATTCGTAGTAGTTTATCACATCAAGTATTGCTCCTGCAGCATCCTAACACAAACAGTAGCTCACACAAGGTACTTCACTTGTGGTCTGTTTTGTAAGTAGCTCCTTGGGCAAAATTCTCAGTGGCTTTAGAAGGGCAACACGAACCAATCTCCCTAACAGATCTTTTTCAATGAGTGAGGTTATCTTATTCTGTGGCTAGCAATTGCTTAAGTGGCATCAGATTTCAGTCACGGGAACAGTATATCATATATGTCATATTATTGTGAATCTCATTTATCTCACAAAAATCTACTTAAAGAAAATAGAGGGAGACCCTTTCAGAAAAGTTATAACATATACACTGAGCTCATGACACATGGTATTATTAATCTTCTAAAGAAAGAAAACATCTAGAGAAATAGTCTATCAGGAAAATGTTTGTGAAGTAACATGGCACACTACCACACTTGAATATATTTGGGTGTTTTGTGCCACAATTCCAAGAGACAAGTAAGTATTTTCTTAACCTTGCTGTGTAAATAAAGCCACTGAGGCATGGAGCAATTATAACGCCATGCCCCAGGTAAAATAACCAGCCAGCCACTGATTAAAACCCTAAGCCGCAAGCGCTGGCCATGCGCTTTCCAAAAAAAAACTGCACTCCGTGAAGATGTTTGCTGAACAAAGGCAAAACTTGCCTTGGTAGAAAAGAAAAATGCAAGGGTCAAAACATATTGTATGTGTAGGATTTTTTTCTTTGTCACTGGGAATCCTTGAGAAGCGTTCTCCCACAACCCTGCCTAGCACCCCCGCCATCCTTTCTGGTCAGTGATCCACGATTATTTAGTGGGCAGCACACTCTAGTGGAGAGATCCACAGCCAGGAGCTAGAATGCCTGGGTTCAGGTTTTTTCCACTCTCAGCTGGGTCAAAGATGAGTCAGGTATCTTAAATCATGCATGCAGCAGCCAAACAGAGGAAATGAAGATAATTGCGATTTTTTCTAAAGCTTCCTATCCTGGGGGATGTGGTTAAAACAATACAAGTGATGGCCCACTTAGAAGTGGTCAACCAGTGAATGAAAATTCAGTCGATTGTCAGTGAAGCAGCACTCTGAATGAAATGCCAGCCAAGAAGAGGAGTCACACCCCTCGAAAAAAATCTAACCTGGAATTCTGTGGCCATGATAGAGATCAAGCAGCTTCCCTACAATAAAATAAACTTCTGTATACAAACATTTCCCATGCTTTTCATCCCAGGAATATGTCCACATAGACTATGTGGTCTTGACTTACACTATCTGCATAGATTAAAAGTATTTTATGTAAATTATCCCAGTCATGGTTCTATAAAGTCAAATGGTCTGAAAAAAACAATTAAGTGAAAGTTACGATCTAATCAATACATAAAATGCACGACACAGAACTGAAACTCTACTTCTTGGGCTCTTGCTTGAGTAACAACAACAGCGACTACCATTAGGGCACTGGGAAATGCAGTCAGGTATATGGAAAACATGGAAGCCTAATCACCACCTTGCTAAAGATCTTATAAACTTTACACAGATGACATCCAAAATTACAGCTACGGCCGGGTGCGGTGGCTCAAGCCTGTAATCCCAGCACTTTGGGAGGCCGAGACGGGCGGATCACGAGGCCAGGAGATCGAGAGACGATCCCGGCTAACACGGTGAAACCCCGTCTCTACTAAAAAATACAAAAAAACTAGCCGGGCGAGGTGGCGGGCGCCTGTAGTCCCAGCTACTCGGGAGGCTGAGGCAGGAGAATGGCGTAAACCCGGGAGGCGGAGCTTGCAGTGAGCTGAGATCCGGCCACTGCACTCCAGCCTGGGTGACAGAGCAAGACTCCGTCTCAAAAAAAAAAAAAAAAAAAAAAAAACAAAATTACAGCTACATTTACACAACCCAGTAGAGCCACGTGGCGCACTGCCGTGGAGGAGCAGGGTGAGCCTCAGTTCCTCCTGAGTCCTCATACCGTCACTGTGACAGCCCAGAAATGAGAATAGAAGTGGCTCTAGTCAAGTATCTACTCCATACACTCAGAGGATAAAGGAGGCACCAATGACCATAAAAGCTCCTATGGGGAATCCCTTCAAGAAGCAAGAGTCTCCAAGTTTATTAAACATTCAACAAATCCTCTGTGACTTCTTATTCCTTTTCCAACTCATAGTCGAAGAAGGAGATACTAGGATATTCCAATATGAATAATTTTTAAAAATTAATAAAGGCTATTTCCCTAATAGAAATGTTTTATACTAAGACATTCATTTACATCATACATATGCACAGATACAGATGTACATCTACATATAAGCACACATGTAGATTCACACAGCTATTTACACAGATGTGCATTTATATCATATGCGTATATATAATCGTACAACTTGCTATTAATTCAATTAATAATGCTATCATAAGGGAAGAAAATCTATAGCTGCATGATTTGATTTTTTTCTCTTTCTACCATAAATGATTTTTATTATGTTTAGCTTATTTGAGTGTTCAAATTATTTTGCAGTTCATGAACAGAATATGACCTATGGACAAGACAGCCTCTTCAGAAGCAGGCTAAGTAATGGAAAGAGAGCAATTCAAATTAAAATTTTGTTCCAGAATACATATCAAGTGAATAGCCATAAAGTTAATGGCAACTATTTACTCTTATTTATGGCTGTATTTAGCTGAAGTGATAAAAAATCTCAGAGATCTCTGTCCATCTCAAGTTTTTATAGTTTTAGGTTGCATTTATGAATGGATCAAATCAGAAATAAAATTTGAATGGTACAATTCAGTGCAAATAAAATATACAACAATCATTTTGTCAAAGACATAAAAAAATGCCAAGGGAGCACCAGACTCTCCTCTCTGGTGCCATTAAAATTTAACAGTTCTGGGGCTCGCCTGTAGGTCAGACTCACTTGACATGGTTAGGCACAAGTGAGAGAGGCAAGGGATGGACTCGGGATCATTGCCTTGCCCTCTAAATCCATGGCCACCTTGGGCTTGTGGCAGGGCCTAGAACTTGTTAGCTAATAAGATCCTCTGGATTTGACCAGAATCTACTAGGAGCAATTTAAAACAAAATTGTCACTCTTGAGACCTATTTAGCCAGATTCTCCTTTTTAAAGTAAGAAGTGGCCTCATAGTGAACTGAGATTGGAACAAGCAGGTACCATGGTGCTCAGAGTGACCAATGCTGACATGGTATAGAAAAGGAGTATGAAATAAACTCCAGGAAATCAAAAAAGTGGATGGTCCTGACTCTCACACTGGGATCTTGTGAAACATGCACAGTAAGAAAATAAGGAAAAACCTTTGGCCTCTGTGACTCTGCAGTCACAGCAGGGTTCCTGATTGCTTCATTCTCATGTTAATCTTGACGTAAAACAGACACAGCCCAACCCTGGTGCTTATATCAGCCTTCCATGCTACTCATTTTCCTGACCTCAGATTCTCATCAAAAGTTTTCCTTCTCACCTTCTACGTAAACTTCTGTCTTAATTCAGTCTCTCTCTCTGCATTGGTACTGTCTACCTTGGACCCTCTACTGTTCCTCATATCAATGGTCATAATCAGCCATCCATTTTTTAATTCTTTTCTTTTTTCTTTTTCTTTTTTTTTTTTTGAGATGGGGTCTCAATCTGTTGCCCAGGCTGACGTGCAGTGGCATGCTCATGGCTCACTGCAGGCTTGACTTCCTGGGCTCAAGCTATCCTCCCACCTCAGCCTACCAAGTAACTAAGACTAATGCGCCACCACACCCAACTAATTTATTTAATGTTTTTGTAGAGATTAGGTCTCACTCTGTTGCCTAGGCTGGTCTCAAACTCCTGGCCTCAATTGATCCTCGCACCTTAGCCTCCCAAGTAGCTGCGACCACAGGCACATGCCACCATACCCAGCTATTTTTATTTATTTATTTATTTATTTTGAGAGATGGGGTCTCGCTTTGCTGCCCTGGCTGGTCTCAAACTCCTGGACTAAAGCACAGGCACCCATCTTTACATGTGCAGTTGTTTCACTATAAACAAATATGACACTGCCCTAATACGAATTAAAGATATTATTAATAATAACTACCAATGTCTAGTAAACATTTTTTGTGGGCTAGGCCTTCTGCTCAAGAATTTTACATATTATTCTTTATTTTATTTCCTCTCCTTTGAGGTAGGCCCTATGGTCATACTTCTTTATAGAGGAGGAGGCTGAGCCTTAGAGAGGCTCTGCGTATGCTCTAGCTGGTGAGTGTTGGAGCTGGGATTTAAATCCAGGCAATCGGACTTCAGTGCACACTCACTCAACCATAACACACAGCTGTCCCTCTCAGTTCCTCAGCACTTCACAGTACAAATGTCTGGAATTGAAGGGTGATTGGCGATTTCTGACTACGTGCTCTCAAAACATTCATCCAACTGGATACTTACCCAGGTAGGTGAGTTGCCTCAACTGACTATTGAAGAACCAGTCACAGCCTTGGTTCTGGCCTGGTGATGGAAGAAACGGAAAAGACAGACCCACTCGACTCCCACATCTTAGGAGGATGTCAGGGTAAGGTGGCAAATCTGTGTGCACCAGCAGTAGGTAATTACCAGGAGCAAAGTTGTCAAAGGTTGCTGAGTACTTGAAGCGAAAGAAAAACACAATATGCTCATTTAGTAAGGAACCCCATCATTCCACCTACTCCACCACACCCCCCTGCCAAAACAACTACAAAGAATGCAGATGGAGTAGTTTAGAAATCATACAGTTTGGAGACAGATTGTACTTTTCTTGTGGGAAATGGGCCTACTTAAATCTACTTCATAAAAAATTCATAACTAGAGCTACGAAATCAGACTATGAAGACTGAAAGATGCCATAAGGTTCATCTTGTTTAACAATCTCAATTAACAGAGGAGAAAGCCAAGGCCCAGACATGCGAATTGACTTGTCTCAGGTCAAACAGCTAGAAGAGACAAGGCCAGGTCTAGAATTCCTTTCCAGCTTTTCCCACAACTTGAAGGGACAGGCAATAATAGGCATGTCATCCATTTGTCACAGTAATAGCTAACATTGTGGGAGCATTTACTATGCAATCAGCACTATTCAGTCCTCGAAAGGCACCCCCATCATTGTTACTCTTACTGTCCCATTTTTACAGTTGAGGAAACTGAGGCAGGCAGCGGTCCAGTAGCTTGTCCCATATCACAAAGCAGAAGAGTGCTGTGTCAGGACGTAAACCTAGGGTAACTACCTCCAGAGGCACATCCTACTGTTTTCACTGCATGAAAATTCTCCAGAATGCTCTCATGGGAATCTCAAGGCAAGAAAAGAGAGGCGTGCATCCTTTCTGAAAGCCATGGAGAGAAGATCAAAAGTGATTCTGTTCTGAATTCCTCGTAACTATGGCAGGGCTTCTGTCTCCCTAAGATAGGCTCTCACGACTGTTAGCGAGAATGTGTATGATAAGATAGGAAGAAATACATGTGTTAAAAGTATGAAAAGAAGCTTAGGTAATTTCACCGGATTGCTATTTAAAAATATAGAAAAATGTATTCACTTTCCTCAGGCCATTTCTTTTTTTTTTTTTTATTTCTTAAAAAAAAAAAAAAAAAACACGATACAGGTACAGAACGTGCAGGTTTTTACACAGGTATACATGTGCCATGGTGGTTTGCTGCACCTATTGACCCATCCTCTAAGTTCCTTCCCCTCACCTCCTACCCCACAACAGGCCCTGGTGAGTGTTGTTCCCCTCTCTGTGTCCCTGTGTTCTCAGTGTTCAACTCCCACTTACGAGTGAGAACATGTGATTTTTGGTTTTCTGTTCCCGTGTTAGTTTGCTGAGGATGATGGCTTCCAGCTTCATCCATGTTCCTGAAAAGGACATGATCTCATTCCTTTTTATGACTGCATAGTATTCCATGATGTGTATGTATCACATTTTCTTTATCCAGTCTATCATTGATGGGCATTTTCCATGTCTCTGCTATTGTAAGTAGCGCTGCAATAAACATACATGTGCAGGTGTCTTTACAGTAGACTAATTTATAATCCTTTGGGTACAAACCCAGTAATGGCATTGCTGGGTCAAATGGTATTTCTGGTTCTAGGTCCTTGAGGAATCGCCATACTGTCTTCCACAAAGGTTGAACTAATTTACATTCCCACCAACAGTATAAAAGCATTCCTATTTCTCTGCAGCCTCACCAGTTTCCATTGTTTCCTGACTTTTTAATAATTGCCATTCTGACTAGCATGAGATGGTATCTCATAGAGGTTTTGATTTGCATTTCTCTGATGATCAGTGATGTTGAGCTTTTTTTCATGTTTGTTGGCTGCGTAAATGTCTTCTTTGGAGAAGTGTCTGTTCATATCCTTTGCCCACTTTTTGATGGGGTTGTCTGTCTTTTTCTTGTAATTATGTTTAAGTTCCTTGTAAATTCTGGATATTAGACTTTTGCCAGATAGGTAGATTGCAGAAATGTTCTCCCATTCTGTAGGTTGTTTATTCACTCTGATGACAGTTTCTTTCACTGTGCAGGAGCTCTTTCGTTTAATTAGATCCCATTTGTCAATTTTTGCTTTTGTTGCAATTGTTTTTGGCATTTTTGTCATGAAGTCTTTGTCCATGCCTATAGCCTGGATGGTATTGCCTAGGTTTTCTTCTAGGGTTTTTATGGTTTTGAGTTTTTCATGTAAGTCTTTAATCCATCTTGAGTTAAGTTTTGTATAGGGCGTAAGGAAGAGGTTCCGTTTCAGCTTTCTGCATAGGGCTAGCCAGTTTTCCCAGCACCATTTACTGAAAAAGAGATCCTTTCCCCATTGCTTGTTTTTGTGAGGTTTGTCGAAGATCTGATGGTTTTAGATGTGTGGTGTTACTTCTGAAGTCTCTCTTCTACTCCATCAGTCTATATGTCTGTTTTGGTACCAGTACCATGCTGTTTTGGTTACTGTAGCCTGGTAGTATAGTTTGAAGTCAGGTAGCGTGATGTCTCCAGCTTTGTTCTTTTGCTTAGGATTGTTGTGGCTATATGGGATCTTCTTTGATTCCATGTGAAATTTAAAATAATTTTTTTCTAATTCTTTGAAGAATGTCAGTGGTAGTTTGATGGGAATAGTATTTGAATCTATAAATTACTTTGGGCAGTATAGCCATTTTCATGACAATGATTCTTCCTATCCATGAACATGGAATGTTTTTCCATTTGTTTGTGTCCTCTCTTATTTCCTTGAGTGGTGGTTTATAGTTCTCCTTAAAGAGGTCCTTCACACTGCTTGTTAGCTGTATTCATAGGTAGTATTTTATTCTCTTTGTAGCAATTGTGAATAGGAGTTCATTCACAATTTGTCTCTCTGCTTGACTATTGTTGGTGTAAAGGAATGCTTGTGATTTCTGAACATTCATTTGGTATCCTGAGACTTTGAGGCTGAAGTTGCTTATCAGTTCAAGAAGTTTTCGGCTGAGATGACAGGGTTTTCTAAATATAAAATCATGTTGTCTGCAAAGAAAGACAATTTGACTTCCTCTCTTCTTATTTGAATGCCCTTTATTTCTTTCTCTTGCCTGATTACCCAGCCAGAACTTCCAATACTATGTTGAATAAGACTGGTGAGACAGGGCATCCTTGTCTTGCACTGGTTTTCAAAGGGAATGCTTCTAGCTTTTGCCCATTCAATACGACATTGTTTGTGGATTTGTCATAAATAGCTCTTATTACTTTGAGATATGTTCCATCAATACCTAGCTTACTGAGTTTTTAACATAAAGGGATGTTGAATTTTATCAAAGGCCTTTTCTGCATCTATTGAAATAATCAAGTGGTTTTTGTCTTTGGTTCTGTTTATGTGATGGATTATGTTTATTGATTTGTGTATGTTGAACCAGCCTTGCATCCCAGGGATGAAGCTGACTTGATAATGGTGGATAAGTTTTTTGATGTGTTGCTGGATTTGGTTTGTCAGTATTTTGTTGAGGATTTTCACATTGATGTTCATCAGGGATACTGGCCTGAATTTTTTTTTTTTTTTTTTTTTTACTGTATCTCTTTCCAGTTTTGGTATCAGAATGATGCTGGCATCACAAAATGAATTAGGGAGGAGTCCCTCCTTTTCAATTGTTTGGAATAGTTTCAGAAGGAATGGTACCAGTTCTTCTTTGTACCTTTGGTAGAATTCAGCTGTGAATCCATCTAGTCCTGGGTTTTTTTTGGTTGTAGGCTTTAATTAGGCTATTAATTACTGCCTCAATTTCAAGGCTTCTTATTGGTCTATTCAGGGATTCAGCTTCTTCCGGGATTAGTCTTGGTAGGGTGTGTGCATCCAGGAATTTATCCATTTCTCCTAGATTTTCTAGTTTATTTGTATAGACGTGGTTATAGTATTCTCTGATGGTAGTTTGTATTTCTGTGGGGTCAGTGGTGATATCCCCTCTATCATTTTTTTATTGTTTCTATTTGACTCTTCTCTCTTCTTTGTTAGTGTAGCTAGTGGTCTATCTATTTTGTTAATTTTTTCAAAAAACCAGCTCCTGGATTCGTTGATTTTTTTTTTTTGAGGGTTTTTCTTGTCTCCATCTCCTTCAATTATTCTCTGATCTTAGTTATTTCTCATCTTCTGCTAGCTTTTGGATTAGTTTGCTCTTGACCCTCTAGCTCTTTTAATTGTGATGTTAGGGTATTGATGTGAGATCTTTCTAGCTTTCTGATGTGGGCATTTCGTGCTACAAATTTCCCTCTTAACACTACTTTAGCTGTGTCCCAGAGATTCTGATACATTTTCTCTGTGTTCTCATTGGTTTCAAAGAACTTCTTTATTTCTGTCTTAATTTCATTATTTACCCGGGAGTCATTCAGGAGCAAATTGTTCAGTTTCCATGAAATTGTGTGGTTTTGAGTGAGTTTCTTAGTCCTGAGTTATAATTTGATTGTACTGCGGTCTGAGAGACTGTTTGTTATTATTTCAGTTATTTTGCATTTGCCGAAGAATATTTTACTTCCAATTATGTGGTCGATTTTAGAATAAGTGTCATGTGACTCTGAGAAGAATGTATATTCTGCTGATTTGGAATAGAGAGTTCTGTAGACGTTTACTAGATTCACTTGATCCATAGCTGAGTTCAAGTCCTGAATATCCTTGTATATTTTCTGCCTCATTGATCTGTCTAATATTGACAGTGGGGTGTTAAAGTCTCCCACTATTATTGTGTGGGAGTCTAAGTCTCTTTGTAGGTCTCTGAGAACTTGTTTAATGAATCTGGGCGCTCCTGTATTGGGTGTATGTATATTTAGAATAGTTAGCTCTTCTTGTTTTCTTGTTGCATTGTTACCTTTACCATTATGTAATGCCCTTCTTTGTCTTTTTGATCTTTGTTTGTTAAAGTCTGTTTAATCAGAGACTAGGATTGCAACCCTTGCTTTTTTTTTTTTTTTTTTTTTTTCTCTTTCTATTTGCTTGGTAAGTTTTCCTCCATTCCTTTGTTTTGAGCCTGTGTGTGTCTTTGCACATAAGAGGGGTCTCCTGAATACAGCACACCAATGGTGCCTGACTTCTTATCCAATTTGCCAATCTGTGTCTTTTAATTGGGGCATTTAGCCCATTTACATTTAAGGTTAGTATTGTTATGTGTGAATTTCATCCTGTCATCTTGATGTAATTTGGTTATTTTGCACACTATGTGCAGTTTCTTTGTAGTGTCATTGGTCTTTATATTTTGGTGTGTTTTCATAGTGGCTGGTACCAGTGTTTCATTTCCATATTTAGTGCTGCTTTCAGGAGCTCTTGCAGGGCAGGCCTGGTGGTAACGAAATCCCTCAGCATTTACATGTCTGGAAAAGATTTTATTTCTCTTATGCTTATGAAACTTAGTTTGGCTGGATATGAAATTCTAGGTTGAAAAATCTTTTCTTTAAGAATGTTGAATATTGGACCCCAATCTCCATTGGCTTATAGTTTCTCACAAGAAGTCTGCTGTTAGTCTGATGGGCTTCCCTTTGTAGGCGACCTGGCCTTTCTCTCTGACTGCCTTTAACAGTTTTTCCTTCATTTCGACCTTGGAGAATCTGATAATTATGTGTTGGTCTTCTCATGGAGTTGGGGTTGGTCTTCTTATGGATTATCTCAATGGTATTCTCTGTATTTCCTGAATTTGCATGTTGGCCTGTCTTGTTAGGTTGGGGAAGTTCTCCTGGATAATATCCTGAAGTGTGTTTTCCAGCTTTTTTCCATTCTCCCTGTCTCCTTCTGGTACTCCAACCAATCACAGGGTCAGTCTTTTTATGAAATTCCATATTTCTTGGAGCCTTGTTCATTCCTTTACATTCTTTTTTCTTATCTGCATGTCTTATATCAGTGAGGTGGTCCTCAAACTCTGATATCCTTTCTTTCACTTAGTCTTTTTGGCTGTTGATACTTGTGTATGCTTCACAACATTCTCGTGCTGTGTTTTTTGGCTCCATCAGGTCTTTTATATTCCTCTCTAAACTGGATATTCTAATTAGCAATTTCAGGTTCTTAGCTTCTTTGCATTGGGTTAGAGCATGCTCCTTTAGCGCATTATAGTTTTTTATTACCCATCTTTTGAAGCCTACTTCTGTCAATTCATCCATTTGATCCTCTATCCAGTTCTGTGCCCTTGATGGAGAGACGCTGTAATCATTTGGAGGAGAAGAGGCACTCTGGCCTTTTTGGTTTTCAGCATTTTCTGATTGATTCTTTTTCATCTTTCTGAGCTTGTCTAGTCTTGGTCTTTGAGGTTGTTGACCCATGGATAGGGTTTTTGTGGGGGCCTTTTGGTTGTTGTTGTTGATGCTGCTGTTGTCACTTTCTGCTTGTTTGTTTTTCTTTCAGGTCCCTCTTCTGTAGGGCTGCTGCAGTTTGCTGGGGGTTCACTTCAGGCCCTATTCATCTGATTTGCTCCCGTGCCTGGAGATGTCACTCAAGGAGGCTGGAGAGCAGCAAAGATGGGTGCCTGCTTCTTCTTCTGGGACCTCTGACCTCAAAGGGCACCAACTGGATGCCAGTAGGATCGCTCCTGTATAGGGTGTCTGACAACCTCTGTTGGAGGCTCTCACCCGGTTTGGTGGCACGAGGAGCAGGACCCGTTCCAACAAAGCACTTTGTCCCTTGGTGGAGAGGGTGTGTTTCACTGGGGGGAAACCCACCCGTCTGGGCTGCCGGGATTCCTCAGAAATACCAGGAGGACAGGCCAAGTCTGCTGGTCCACAGAGACTGCAGCTACCCCCTCCCCCGGGGACTCAGGCCCAGGGAGATATGAATTCTGTCCCTGAGCCTCCGGCTGGAGTTATCAGAGATCCTGCGGGGAAGCCCTGCCCACTGAGGAAGGATGGGTCAGAATTAGGCCCCAAGAGGACTCTGGCTGCAGACAGCCACAGCCGGTATGTTGGGCTGTCCGGACAAGCCTTGGGACAAAGCCATCCAGCCTCCCTGGCTCCAACGGGGGAAAAAGCGCAGCCTAGAGGTATAGAAGTGGATGCTGCCTTTCCCCCACCCACGGAACTTAGCCTGTTAGGCAGTTGCAAGTCCCAGTGCTGGCTGCTGCCTCTCCTGAGCTCCAAACTGGGTGCTCAAATGCTTAGACAGCAGGCAGCTGCAGCCAATGCTGGTCGCCCCTCCCCCCGGGAATTTGGTAGGCTTAAGCAGATTCCAGCTGAGAGGCTGTAAGAATCTGCATGTTCCAGGCTTAGGATGCTAAGCCCCGGTGGTGGTGTGGGTTCGCGAGTGGGATCTTCCGATCCGTGGGTTGCACAATTCCATGGAAAAAGCACTTTCCCCGGCTGGGTAGCAGCTCACTCACCGCCTCCCTTGGCTGGAGGTGACAGAGTTCCTTTTCCCGTGTGGCTCTCAGGTGGGCCACCGCACCACACTGCTCTTCCCTTTTCTCCGTGGGCCACACCAGCCTTCTAGTCAATTTTGATAAGAGAACCTGGATACCTTGGTTGCCAATGAAGGCTTCACATGATTATGATGATTTTCTTTTGTTTTTTCGATGGGAGCCTCCGAACGTCTCTGCTTCTAGTAGGCCATCTTGCCACATGGTCATTTCTATCTTCACTGCTGTTAAATTTGTCTCCCTTAACCCAATCCCACCTGCGGACTCATACAGACTTCTATTTGAAAGTTAATCTTTGACCACAAGGTGGCAGTATGCAATGTATAAATGCTTTGGTAAGGCATTTTCTCTGGCTACAAACATCTCTCTCTAGGGTAAATTGGCTATTAACCAATAATTTTTAAAGAAATGCAATTCTATAAGATGTGTAGAGGTTGTTTCTCATTGTATTAATAAATTTAAATTTTCATTCTGCATTCACAATAACACATAAATAGATTCTAAAATTTTCAAGTTTAAAAAGCAACCAAATCTCATATTTAGCTTATTTTCATCTGGCCAAAATACTATTGAAGTTTTCTTTATCTGCATCAGAATATGCCAAGACTTTCAATAACGAGATAATGTGCTCCTCTTTCAACCCATTATCTCAAAGAAAGAAAGATAAGAACAAGTGAGAATGGGGCATACCAACTAATGGATTCCTTGGGTTACCTGCAGAGATCTGTTGATCCAAAGGTTCTCAGATCGCAATGAGTAGGTCTCTTGGTCCAAGAGCAGAGCCATCCAGCCATGAATGTTAGACAATGTATCACGTACATAATTGACAGTGGTTGTTTTATTTCTGCTGTCAGTCATGGTTAAATCATAAGAAACTTCAGGAGCACTAGCTCTAGGGTGATTTTAAAAGGAAAACAAGATGGGTTGCAAGATTATTCACTCATTCTGAATCCAATACATTCCTCTTTCATCAATTGCAATCATCTTTCTATTCTCTCCATGTATGTCTTAGGCCCTCTTTAGTTGTATGTCTAGGGAGGTGTTAGCAGTCACTGTGTGAGTGAAAGCAACCCATTGTGAAGTTACCATTGGATCATTTGCAAATTACAATGGCCTGGTGAACTGGAGGTGGTGACTCTCAGGTTTTTTGTTCTTTTGTTTTTTGTTCTTTGTTTTTTTCTTGAGACAGAGTTTCGCTCTTGCGCATGCTGGAGTGCAATGGCACGGTCTTGGCTCACTGCAAACTCTGCCACTAATAAATGTCATATTAATGATTTTGTATGAGCCAGGACTATATACTACAATTTTAACAAAGAAATGTCTATGGCCAGAATTTTGCCTTGGACCAGATTTATCAACAGCAAAAAACATTATTATTGGTAACTGGATATTCACATGAGGAACAATTGACAGAGGCCTGGGACCTGACACGCCTAGGTGCTGAGGCTCTCAGAAGTCCTGCTCAAAATGCCCAGCAGGAGTCGCTTCAGCATCCTTCTCTAGAGTGATGAGGCAACCTGCTCCTCTCCTGAAGCCTTGTGTAATGCCTAGTGCTCACTGCTATTACAGTATCCATGTGTTCTTGCCTTTTTAAAAACATAGATTATAAGACCTATAAATTAGAGGTGTTTTCCCTTTTCTTATTGGTATCCTCTGCCCTGGCACAGGGCCCAGCACACAATGGCACCCAAATCATGTTTTTGATATGAATGAAGAATGCATAGATGAGATCTTCCAAAAGCAGCCAGTGACATTTTCTAATGTATATAAAGTGTTCTAGAAGAACTGCATTTTACCAAATGAGGAAACTGAGGCAAGGTAGAGCAAAAGCAATATGTGAGTATCACAAAGTAGAACTAGAAATTTGTGAATCAAGTTATCCAACTTATTCTATACAGCCATCCCAGAAAATGACTTTTAAGACTTCATTAAAACATAAGTAGATTTAGCCAATGATTAGACCCCTAAAAGAGAGACAAAGTGGACCTAAAGAAATAAAGCAAAAGCCAAAAAAAAAAAAAAATCAATACACATTATGACTATTCTTCCTCCTTTGGTTTAGTTTTCATGAGAATCTTTAACTGTGACATTTTGCCGCAGGCAGATAATTAAATTCTCAAAGTAAGGGAAATGAGTCAAAAGAGGACATTGGGTTTTCACAGTGAGATGGGGCATGAGTATATCTAAGGCCAATTTATAAGCCCATGGAATAGTACAAAAAGGAACTTTTTTAGTGTTGCACACTTGGGCACTGGAACCAAATGGGTATCAACTGAAATCTAGATTGGCACTCAGTAGGTGTGTAAACCTGGGCAAATTTCAGAACCTATTTAACCTTTAGATTCATTTCTTTTTCAAATGGAGGCAACAATAGAACAGATCTCATGTAGGTACTATGAAACATAATCTACATAAATCACTCACCAAGGTCAATAACATCTACTTAGATCTCATTTAAGAACCTCAAATATGCCAGATTTACCATTCTGCACTACTTACTTGAATGCCTAGAGGTTTATTCAGGATATTCGGTCATTTAAAAATGTACCAAAAACCCTTCCATGGGACAGATCATTGACCCTGGCAATGTAGCACTTGACACATATTTCTTGCAAGATTAAATGTACTTGTTTCATCCATTAATTAATGAAATGAAAGGGATTAAAAATCCTCAGGGCATTTGGGAATGAAAGAACTACTCTTTTTCTCTATGCAGCATTAACTGAACCTTTAGAAATCTTGGAGGAGTGGAAACCGTCTTCCTTCCTTTGGGTTTTAGATACTTAGGTTTGTTGTCCACCCTTCCCCACGCCACCCCTTCAGGATTTAAATTGGAACTAATGGACAATTCTCAACCTATATTCTTAGAATCAGAACGAACACAAAGATCATCTGTTCTAATTTCCAATCCAGTGCAGGAATTCCCACCATATTTCATCCCTCCCCTTCTTTCAGTTATGGGGTGTTCACATCTTCAAATAGAAAACATTCCATATATGGAATTTAGTTTTAAATTGTAATCTTTACAAAAGCTTTAGAATGTTAAATTTCCCTTCTTAGAATTTCCAGTCATTTGCCTTCAGTCATCATGGCTCTCTCTTCCCCTGATGGAAACCATGAGTTCCATAATCCCATGATATTGTCCAGTAACAGTTTGGCCCAACTATATTTAGCAAATAAAAATAAGCTTTGGGGACATAAGTGTAAAACAAATATGATAAGAAGAGGTAAGTTTGAACTAAGAAATATCAACATTGGCTATAGTAGGTACTGTGGTCAATAAATAAAACACACTAGAAATATCTAAATTTCCTCAAGTACAGAGAATGATTATAAGTGTTTCAGGTTTCAAAAGTATATCCTTGCAGTTTCTACTGAGATATATGGGCTTGGAAAAATAAATCACAAGACCTAAATCCAAGAGAGACTAATTGATAAATTGGAATTTTCAGTTAATGATTTCCAGTAAGAAATAAAAGTGCCTTTCATATAGTGGGAGTTTAACAAATATTTTCTGAATGAATAAACGAGTGTTATATGCAGCGGAACACTCCAGCTGGTTATGCAGCAACATTTCTCCCCAACTTGGAAGTCTACCTAAAAAACCACATGAGGGTCGAGAGATTTCCTGCAAACTTATTTTCAAAAGAAATCAGCAGTTGGATGGCACATGTATACATATGTAACAAACCTGCACATTGTGCACATGCACCCTAGAACTTAAAGTATAATAATAAAAAAAAGAAATCAGCGGTTTGAGGATCCTAAGTTATTAGAGCTTGATACAGTCAACCCCATATCAGTAGGATATTTGCCAAGACAAACACAGTCGGTGGTCAGAAAACCTCTCCTGGGCACATGCAAGCAATGTGTACTAATAATGGTCTCCGGTCTGGGAAAATGCTATGATTTCCTTGAAAACTCATATTTCTTCAATCCTAGTCAAGTGCTGTCAATTAAACTACTTTTTAAAAATAGTTTTAACTATACACCAGAAGAAGATCTCTATTCAAAAGCATCCATCTGTTCACATTTAATTCCTCCTGCCTCACCTATCTTCTCATGCATACCACGTTGAAGATTTTAAAAAATTACCTCAATATGTGATAATACAATCAATTAGGTAGATATTTCCAGAAATATTTTTTAATTCCAGTAATGTGGTCCCAAGAATTCCCCTGGTCACCTTAACTGGACTTAATTACTCCTCAAATTTCAATTAACACCATGTTTATAGACCAATTTTTAGGATGTTATTTCCCCGACTCAGTTTCTATAGATTACAATTTCAATTATTGAAGGAAGCATTTTTCAGATCATCTCCCCAGTTTCTGAAGGCCCATACAAATGTGATCCCTCTTCAAATAGTGTCAAACTGCTAAATGCTAGCAATAATTTGCTTCTATTCGTCCTTGGAAACATTGCACCTTCCTTTTGATGTTCTTTTCCTTCTAGTCAGAATCCAATAATCTGATGCAAACTCCTTGGCCAACCAGAGACACACCAAAGCACGCTGTAGTCCTAAATTACCCTTTCTTATTTCTCCTTCAGGCACTGCTCATTCTCTCAGAGCCTTGAGCCTATCAAGCTCCCCTCACCCATCTCAACCAAGGTTTATTAGGGATGCAATTTCACAGCTTTCATGTGCAGCACCAGCTTTCTGCAGTGCAATACAGGTAGAGAAGGAGGTTATCATATATACTACACTTTTATCACAGCTGGTAGTAGAGAGGGTCATATGGTAAGCATTCAGATATGCTTTCCACTCTGAAAAGCAACTCATAAAGCAAAAGACCTGTCTCCCATCAGGCAAGATGCCTTGTACCGACCATCACCAGGGGCCAAAAATTCCGTCAGATCATCTCCTGCCCTCCTAGGCCAGACGCCAGAATTGACCATGGAGGGGTCTTCTGAAAAGCACCAAAAGAACCTCAAGAGTCAAAAAAACACCATGAAGAGAACTTACCAACCATAATTACTACAATTTTCACTTGCCCTAAATAGCCACCAATTTCCCCATGCCCTAAATAGCCACCAATCTCCCTCTCTTTACTGTTAATGAAGCAAAGGAGCACAAAAGTATTTCTAATTTGGAGGAGCCAAGGGAGTCTGCATGGGCCATTAGCAACAGAGAGCTTCATTACTAGGGGAAGAAGTCTCTCCCTGAACTTCTCATGGCTTTATGTGCAAGAAATCAGGAGGCAACCAGTCCATTTTAAATGTTAACCCTTACCTCTGCATCAGCAACAGCTCCTGCTGTCTATGATCAAAAAGACAAAAGGGCTACAAGCCTTACATGTTGTTTTTCTTTTCTGTGGGCTGCCTTAATGTTTGTTCTTTTTTAATTTATTTTATTTTTTATTTTATTATTATTATTATTATTTGAGATGGAGTTTCACTCTTGTTGCCCAGGTTGGAGTGCAGTGGCATGATCTCAGCTCACTGCAACCTCTGCATTTCAAGTTCAAGTAATTCTCCTGCCTCAGACTCCTGAGTAGCTGGGATTACAGGCACCCACCACACCTGGCTAATTTTTTATGTTTTTAGTACAGACAGGGTTTCACCATGTTGGCCAGGCTGGTCTCGAACTCCTGACCTCAGGTCATCCACCCGCCTCAGCCCCCCAAAGTGCAGGGATTACAGGTGTGAGCCACCATGCCCGGCCCAAACCTGTTTTTAATTCAGGGAAATGTTTCGTTAGAAATATAACACTGTCACTTGGTAAAACTTCCTGGTCAAAGTACCAATTTACCATACTAGTTACTCAAATAGTTATGTAACTTAGTGCCCATGTATTGTGCAGAACTGTTGAATCCCACAAAGGATTCGTTAGGCAATCAATAATACCAATGAGAGCAGATATTAACTCCCCGGTTTTTGTTTACCATTAGCTTACTTTTCCTGAGGGTCCGTATCTCTGTGTATTAAAGACAAGCATTGCACTGAGTTCTAAATGCTCTTGATTTGGAAAAATTGTGAAATAAATCTTTTATAATTATCCATCTCCTAAGCCAGACACACCACAATACCTAACCTCAAATGGTGTTGCAAACATCTTCTGAGTATTTGTGCTTGTTGCTGTCACTCTCATCTTTTACTGCTCAAAGGAGAAGAAAAATCAAAACTATGAGCACAGCAAACAAATTTCTGTGGCATGGCTTTGCATGAGCATTCTTTAAAAATACACCATGGTCATAACAGTCCTTGTCACAGCACCACTATTCTAACTGCTGACCTGCCACCATTCAGTAATATATCATTAGCATTGTATCATTAAGCTTTTCCATCCACAGCGTTATGGATTCAGAAACACTTAAATATTTCTCCTCTAAGGAAGTATCTACAGTTTTTGCAACATAGTTATCTGCTGTTATATTAGGACAATACCTTTTGCCCATTCTATCTTAATACATGAAGAAAAGGATGCCCATTATCCTCCTTTAGGTGACCATATACCATTGCATCTCTACTTTTGATCTGTTGAGTCCAATTGGAATGGCTGTTTGAGAACATGAGAATACTGTCATTGAAGCTATGCAACCAGAAGGTAGACAGGTGGACAACTGCTTGTCAGGGACATTGAAAAATATTTTATCCAGCAGGTAGGAAGTTAGACTAAGAAGCTTGTACTCCCATATATATATACGGGAGTATATATATACACACACACACACACACACACACACACACACATACACACACACACATATATGCATATCGGAACTGTGATGGGGATGACTGACACTGGCTGGCAGGAGCGCATCATTGACCCATTGACCCTTCTTCCCAACTTCATGTTCAGTGCTTTTAGGTTGGAAGTTTAAAATAAGGCATGTGAGAGTATTTTCACCATAGAATTAGGCAAATGCAATAAACCAGAGCTTTTTATTCTGGAAAGCTAGTTGTTAAACATTTATCAGCATACCACTGCAACCTTTTATTATTCATAAAACAATAACCATGTAATATTGTTGATGATATTCCTCAGTTTGGGGTCCACTGTGATTTTTAGATCTTTTTCTACTTTAATTCTGTAACATTTGCTGCCAAGAAAGGATAATACATCTTTGAATTTTCTTGTCTCACAGGGTTGTTTTTTAGGGACTGAAAAGATACCATTAGTGATGCCATACCTATTTATCCCTAGGAAGGAAAGTCAAGCGATTATTAGAGGAAAAGCTAGGCCAAAATTTCCATTTGAACTCTTCTTTATTTTTGCATTCACAGAGGCAGGGGGTGCCTCGTACTTTGAACACTGACACATTAAGAGCGGTTACATAGGTAAAAACTGAACGCAAGCTCTACAGGAGAGGATATTAAGCAAGATCTAAGAATCAAGGTGATCAACAAGAACATTAACCTTTTACTTTCCAGGAGAGATGGGAAGGAAGAAACAGAAGGTACTGGGGCACGATGAATCGAAGACTACGCCCTGAATGACCTCAGATTCTACAACCACCTGGGAGGTTTTGCTAGGCCACTACAACGTCGTGTGATTATTACAAATTATTCCCTATTTTTCAGGAATTGGATGAAGTTACTTTTGAAAAAACCTAATTCCCTTGCCAGGCATTTGTTTCTCAGAAACAAAAAATTCTACAGTAATCTATTCAATTAGTATTATGCCTATGCGTTGTTTTGCAAATCACAAATGTAAAAGAGATATTCTTTAAAGAGTACCTACTACATGTCAGGCAATGACCTTGAGGGATAAATACCATTATACCCATTTTAGTGATGAAAGAACTGAAACAAAAAAAGGTAAACTAACTTATCCAAAGAAATATACCTAGGAAATAGAGGGGATATGACTTGTACCCACAAAGGATGGTTAATTACTTCTTTATTGTTCAGTCTGAAAAATAATTTCAAACATGTACTGTATATATGTCCTGACTATTTTATGTACATCCTGTAAAAACTCAGAAGGATTGGTCAGCCAATCTACAAAATCCTGCAAGCTCTTCTAATCTCCCTCACACTCAATACAGTTAATAATTGGAAGACAGAATCAAGGTCTGCTTTGTTGATATCTCAATGCATCTATGACAAGTGACAAAGTTATAGATTGCTGTAAACAACAATAAAAAAATTTTTGAGAAAATAATTATGAGGGTGGAGCTTACATCTTCTCTATCACAGCTTTATGTATCTATTCCACCAGGGCAAGAAAACAATTACAAATAAAGGCAAACTGATGATTGAGTTGGGGTAGAGTGGGGTTGGATAGAGAAGGAATCAGCAATTAGAATAAATCCTCCAGTCGAATGATTGCCCCAGGAAAGTAAAAGCCCAAAGAATATTATGAAAGAACATCCTTAAATATTAGATATTCCTAGGAATTGTAGAAGACTGGAGATAGCATTCTACTCCTGGGTCTTCTAAAGAAAAGCCGAACGCTGCGGACTCCTCATGAACATGTCCTAGGAGAGAAATGGACAATAATGACACTAAAGGAAGATTTGGGGGCAGTCCACTATTTTTTATTTATATTTATTTACTCAACACTAATTTTGTTGAGTTGCTATGTGTTAAACACAGTTTGAGGCATCACAATACAAACAAAGAAAATCCCTATTCGCCCTCCTTGCTATCTATGAGGAGAGATGGACAATTTAGAAAGCTATGCAGGTGCTATGAGTACTGATTAGAGCAAGTATAAAGAGCTAGCACACAATACAGATATCAAAACCTGCACAGCATGCTCAGGGAAGCTTAGCAGAGAAAACGACTTCTATGCTGAGTTCATGGAAGCTGAACATTATGAATTGAAGAGCACAAAGAAGTTGAATGTGGCTGAGAGACAGAATGCAGGAAAGGTAGAGCAGAGTGCGGAGAGAGAATGCTGGAACCCAAAGCAGACAGCAGGTCATGGAAGCTCCATGACACATTGGAAATGTCAGACTTTCCGGCCGTGCGCGGTGGCTCACGCCTGTAATCCCAGTACTTTCGGAGGCAGAGGCTGGCGGATCACAAGGTCAGGAGATCGAGATCATCCTGACTAACACAGTGAAACCCCGTCTCTACTAAAAATATGAAAAATCAGCGGGGCGTCGTGGCGGGCGCCTGCAGTCTCAACTACTCCGGAGGCTGACGCAAGAGAACAGAGTGAACCCGGGAGGCGGAGCTTGCAGTGAGCCGAGAGTGCGCCACGGCACTCCAGCCTGGGCCACAGAGCGAGACTCTGACTCAAAAAAAAAAAAAAAAAAAAAAAAGGAAAAAAAAAATGTCATACTTTCCTTGGAAAGCACTGAGAATTCTTTAAAAGTTTCAAGCAAGCGAATGGATGGCAAGATCAGATCTGCATTTACAAAGTTCGGAGATTGAAACACCGAAAAATGGCAAGCTAAGCGGCTGCTGCAGTTCTACAGGTGAAAAGTAATGGTAGCCCAGACTGGAGAAGGATTTGGGGAAGGAGAGAAGTAGAAAGACTCAAGAGCGATTTCTTAAGGAGAGAAAATTGAGCTGATAGGTGATTAATGTGGGAAATAAGGTACAAGGTTGAGTCGAGGATGCCTCCATGTTTCAGGTTTAGACCAGCATTTGCCTCAGTGGGATTCTGAGCACCCAGAGAGAAACAGGTCTACACAAAAAAAATCATAAATCCCATTTTGGCAAGTTGAGTTTTAAAGCAGCCACACTAAAAAGCTCAAAATAAACAAGTTAATTTTAGTAATATATTTAGCCCAATCTATCCCAAATATTATTTCAACATGATCAATATAAAGAAATTATTGAGATATTTTACATTCTTTTTTTCATATTAAGTCTTGGCTAAATGGTGGGTAATTCACTCTTATGGCACATCACAATTTGGACTAGGGAGATCTAAAAAAAGCACACAAAATCCTATTGATAATATTGTCCTTGTTTCGTGTAATTATTTCTATACAGAAAAAAAAATTTGTTTACCTAAAGTTTGGGATAGATAAATCCAAGAACTATGTGGGACATTTTATAATTATGGGACCCTGGAGAAAAACTGTCACTGGCATGTATGTCTGATATGAGGTCCTGACTTAGACTGGCAGAACTAACACCACGCCTGTCTCACCAGGAACACTGAGGTTCATAGGGGGAAGTCGGAAGAAACAGAAGCTGGGAAAGGAATGCTATCCAGAATACCTGTGGGTTCTACAGAAAGCATGTTTTTAGAGCTGATGGGAGGGAAAACAATAGAAGCAGCACTCATGCAGATCAAGCATGCTGTCATTTTAACAAAAGATAAACTAGACTCTGCCTTGTAGAGACTGGCAGTTTTTTCTTCACCCAAATATTAAATAGTGTGGCCAACTTCAAATATTTAAGTACTTCTGTCAGCCCGGCTGTTGGCTTTGAGTCATAGGAACCAATAAAGCAGGAAGTGCCACAAAGGTAAGCACCGTCAGATTTAAGGCAGTGAGGGACAGGAATAGAAGTTTGCCAATGTCAAACAAATAACTTGTAGTGAAAATGGGCCAGAGAGGGGGGCCTACCAAGGAAGAACTCACACTCCAAGAGCCTGGTTCTTAGCAAAGCGGGAAGAGGATGTCTTGTTTATGCAGCTATGTAAAGCCTCACTCCCTGCCCTCTCGGGACCTCTCACTGAGGGAGGGAGGTAAGGGTTGAAAGTGAAGACAGCAGGGTGCTTATGCCATATTAGATCTCCATCAACATGCGACCCCAAAAGATCATGACTGTGGGAGCTTTGTAAATCAACCCGGGGTGCTTGCCCCGGGGCAAATAGCACAACAAATTAATCCTTTCTCCATGAAATGCAGCAAAGTTTGTATCTATGCTGAATTCAAATTGCTCATTAGCTCTGACATGTTCCTAATGAGGTTATAATGCTTTGGGACAAAGATCAAGTCACTGAACACAAATAGCTAGGGATAGAATCGTAGAAAGATAAAATTAGAAGGACCTTAGAGGAGCGTCTCTCAGACTTTAATACAGATCACCTGGGCATTGTAATTCAGGACATCTGGGGCCCAGTCTGAGATTCTGCATTTCTAACAAAATCCCTGGTGCTGCTGCTCCTGCTGGTCCATGGACAACACTTTGAGCAGCAAGGCCTTAGAGATCATTTAATTCAGTTGCCTCTCCTAGAGGTGAGAGCATCAGGGCCAAGAGACTTATAACTGGAAGCATGCTGAGACTTCCAGGTGGCTAACTAGGGTCAGTTGGGTATTTGTCCATAGACCTGTGAGTCAACCTGAAAATTTTAAATAGAATCTAAGGAGTAGAGTGACCAATCAGGCTAGCTGACTGAGGAAGTTTCCGGAACATGGAATTTTCCTTTTTAAAAGAAGAAAAAATCCAGGAAAACCAGGATACATTTTTCACCCTGCTAGACCCTTTTGAATCTACTTAGAATACAGCATCAGGATTGTATTTTTCTTGACCTTGTCAGTCCCCAAGTGGTGGGATCATGACCTGCCACCAAGGCAAGCACCTTAATATCCTGTCCCAAAGATCTCAAAGAGCAAATGCTCAAACAAGTTTGAGGCTCTACAGAGCCTTCTAACATCACAGTGACAAGTGTCTCTCTAAGAGACAGCCTACCAGTAGATCTCAAAGTAAAGCATAATAAAGGACTATGAAGAACACACAGAAATAAATATTATATAAGCATATAATGTTCCGTTTAAGTACACAAATCTGTTTTCCTCATTTGATAAAATGCATGTAAGAAATAAATCACTAATTTTTATAACTCTCAAAACACTCATTTAAAACATCCTTGATAAAAACACTAAAATAATAAAAATTAGGCTGCATCCCTGCGAATGAAGAAAAAGTCATGCTCTGCACAATCAAAATGATTAGAAATAAAAACATATCCCCACATATTATTATTTTACTCACTGGAACTGGGCTCATTAACGTTAGGTAGAATGATGAATGTCTAGAAAGCAAAAATGAAAAATTTCCAGACTATTCAATGCTAGCAGTGCATTGCTAAGGCTTCCCAAACAGAACGCCAAAGTACTGATTCCATATGCATTCAAAATACAGAGTTAGTGCAATCCTAACCACAATGATTCTCACTCCCTGGAGTTTACTTGTTCAAGAAAGAGGCCAATGTGGTCTGACTGAATTACTTGACTTAATATTCATGGAGTTAGGACACTTAAGACAAACGAAGAAAATAAGTGTGGCTAAATATATACAATGCATTTGGAATAAGTAAAAGACAGAACCCTAGACACTCAGCAATCGTTACCTGGAAATTAAAGAGGGCAGGAGCAATCCTATTATGCATTATAAACAGCCCCGCTGCTGACTTAATGGTAGTTTGAGTAGCATAACCAAGGAGTCCTTGCTCCAATATTAATAGGAAATGTATTGTAGGAATCCAATAGTTCATGAAATTAACAAGGAAAATGAACTGGAGTGAAGCAACTTTGCAAGTAATAGGAGGCATCAGCAATTGCTTCCCTGGAGCATATTGAACACTTAAAAAGAGCTTGGGAAGAGCACATGTATATAAATGAGAATGGACATTATTAGAATTTTTTAATAATACTTTTAATTTAAATATATTTCAAACTCTCTGTTGGTCGTAAGTCTTTTAAAGAAGAAGTTATTAGCCCAAAATGTCAATAAGAGGTCACAGGCTATGAGATCTGGTCCAAAGATATTTGCAAATTAGCTGCCATTTGAGTCAGCTTAAAACTACCATACACTCACCATTAGGCAGCTATCAAAATTATTCCCATTTCACTTCTGTAGAGCTAAATACTTCAAATAATCTAGAAAACAATTTCCCTTCTATAAGCCTCAACAGCCAGAGTAACAGATGCATGCTCATCAGCAAGCTAAAAAGTATAGTTAATTCCACTTACAAACCAATCGACATACGATGAAAAAGAACACCTCCTCCACAGGCACTGCCATGGACAACCCGACCAAAGCTTGCATTGACCAAACAAGAAGCTGAAAGGGTTTCCATAGAAGCAAGAATGTGACTTCTGTTTTTCCCAGACAGAGATCCATCCAAGTCTTCCAAAATTGCTGCATGAGGAAATGGAAATGCCACTAAGTGTGAAGAGTTTATAAACTTCAACTGGCTGGTCTTCACAGTAAATCCACCTACAAATTTGAAGACAGAAAGATTATTACACAATGGCACAAATAGCAACTAAATTCACTGGAGTAATGGTCTTAGGATTTAAATTGCATATTTATCCAGTTTTACAATTCACCTATTCATGCAAGAAAAAAAGTGTTTTCTGTAGTTGTTTTACAGTGAGTGTTTACTGTCTTCCAACCTCTGGTATGTGCTAGAGATACTAAGAGGTATAAGTGCAGCATTGGCCCTACCTTCATGCAGTCTGTAGTCCACACTGTAGAACAGTGATTTTTCTATCAGGGTTGATTTTACCTTCCAAGAGACATATGACACTATTTTCAATCATTTTTGGCTGTCACAATTGGGGAGTTGGCAGTGCTACTGGCAGCTAGTAGGTAGAGACCAGAGATGCTGCTAAATATCCTACAATGCACAGGAAAGTCCCCACAACAAAGGATTATCTCACCCAAAATGCCAATAGTGCCAAGGGTAAGAAACTCTGGTCTAGTGAGAAATAGAAACAGAAAACATTAATTTATTAATTACTTAGCACTAAAGATGCTATGGTTTAGTCTTCCAATCTTTCAGCTTTCATTCCTCTATGGTGAGTCTAAGCCCTCCAATACCTCTTACTATGAGGTTTATACTTTAAACATTTACTTTCAAAAGCAAACTCAATTAATCACTTGGGCAAATAGTATTAGTAATACACTTTCTAAGTATTAGCTGCAGGGCCATACTTCTTGGCAGTCTTTCTCCAACACCACTGCCATGTGACTCATTGGTACTATCAGTCCAATTGCCTAGAAGGAAAGTATGGCAGTGATCTTCTAATTCACACACCCATGTCATTAAAAGAAGAAAACTGAGTACACATCTCCCAGTACATATACTACCATACCGTAATGTATTATGTACATTATAAAATATACAAAAAAAGAAAATAAAATGAAAAATATACAAATTGAGGTTCTAATGTTTTCATTCTGCAGCCCAATAGAGTACATGCAGTGAATTAATTCATGCATGAAAGGCTACACAATTGCACCTCTTGCAACTTCTGTATTTCATTTAATACCACAAACCACCTGCAGCTCTACATTTCAGTCATGTTGGACTTCTTTGTGATTTCCGAAGCACAACTGGCTTTTTGGATTCTATTTTTGTGTGTGTGTGTATACTGTTCCTAGAAATTCTTCCTTACATATACCTTCTTGCAAACTTCTCTTCACCTTCCTAAACCCTACTCAAGAATAACCTCTATGAGCTCTTGCCTGATTCCCTTTCTCAGCCCCTTCACCGACTTCGTTGGGTGCTCTATTACTGCGTTCATCATGCTTTCTTACGACGATGGGCTTGGACATTTATTTTAGTGCCTAGATCAAGAGTTCCTGGAGGACAGAAATTATGTGTTTTTATATTTGCACCCCCTAGGTCCTTAAGCAGAGCCTGAAATAGACAGTATTTAAGCAAATGAAGAGAGGAGTTAGCCAATATTATTCAGTGAAAAGGGATTAGAGTTCATAGGAGTAGTGTGATTTTTTTTTTCACTGTCTCATGAATGATATGAAATAGTCAAGATATTAAAGAATTGAGGAATTGTGACTGCAAGCACTTGTTATGAGGCATTTTTATTTCTATTATTATTTCTACAATCCTAAACTCAGATGCCACCCAAATAAAAACAATCTTTCATTCTGCCTACATAGGAAAAAAAAAGTGGAGACTTGTTGATTATTCATTTAATTAAAAAAACAAACAATTATCTAAATTGGTGATTCAAACCACAAGAGCATATTTAGTTGAATTACTTGGTTTGGCTGTTTACAATGATCAAATCAACTAGATTACTCTCTACCTCTTTCACCTTGGCCCATGAGTCCTCCAAGTTATTTCTTACCACCTAGAACTCCTATGGTTCCTTTGTGCATACATCAAGTCCTGGACTGTTGAAAACATTAAGCACCTGAACTTTGGCTCTTTTGAGGAAAGGTTGTATGCATGTTAGTTTACACCCAGTTATCTACCTATCTAACTCCATTCATTCATTTAATCAATACACTGCCTGTCTACTAGGCATCTGGCTCTGTGCTAGGTACTAATAATTAAAACTTTGAGCAAGAAAGACATGATCTCTGCCTTTATGAAGGCCAGAGTCCAGCAGAGACATAGGACCATCATGATAGAATGTGCTAGGCACCGTAATAGGAGGAGGACAGGGAGCTGCAGAAGCTGCACTGAGAGAATGTCCAGGATATCTTTTAGGAAATTTAAGCAACAGTTTCTACTGATGCAATCTTATAACTGAAAGAGATAATGATTCACAAAATATTTGCCACTATTTATAATACTGACTTGAATATTGGCCTTATTTATCATCTGTTCTGTCTATTCACATAATTACCTTGTCCTCGGGAACAGTCTGAACAGGTTCTAATGGCTACACAGTTGATGAGATCAAAATTAACAAAGGTTGTGTTAGACACCATCAGTTCCCATCTTTTAGGAGTTTTAATCCCAGATGACATACACAGACTTCCCTGTGATTTAAAAGAAAAAAAGATGAAAGCAAAATAAGAAAACTGGACACATGAAATATAATTCATAATGCATGAATAAAAACAAAGATTAAAAAGCGAGCTATCGACTAAGAGAAAATATTTGCCAATCACACATATGACAAAGGACCTATATCCAGAATATAGAAAGAACTCTCAGATTTCAACAGTAAGAAAACACACAATGCAATTCAAAAATTAGGGGAAAAAACCTTCAAAAGATAACTCAGAAAAGAAAATATACAGATAGTACATAAGCACAGGAAAAAAAATGTTCAACATCATTATTCACTAGGGAAATACAAATTAATATCACACTGAAATACACTATGCACCTATTAGAATGGATAAACAAAAATACAATGATGATAGTAAGTGCTGATGAGGATGAGAAATAATTAAAACTCTCCTATGTTTCTAGTGGAATGCAAAATGAGACAGCCACTGTGGAAAAGTTTGGCAGTTTCTTATAAAGTTAAACATGCCCTTATATGACCTAGCAATTCAACTCCTAGGTATTTACCTTGGAGAAATGAAAACTTACATTTATATAAAAACCTGACACAAATGTCCTTAACAGTTCCATTTATAATCACCAAATCTGGAAACAAGCCAAATGCACCTCAATAAACGAATGGATAAACAAACTGCATTACATCTATCTAATGGAATACTATTCGTCAATAATAAGGAATGTAATATTGATACATGCAACAAGTTGGATGAATCCCAATGGCATTCAGGAGTGAAGGAAGCCAGTCTCAAAAGGTTACATACTCTATGACTCCATTTATATGACTGTTGAAAAGGCAAAACTATAGTGACAGAGAATACATTAGTGAAGAGGAGGCTGTGGCTACAAAGATGGAGCAAGGAACCGGAATGGATGCAACTGTTCTGTGTCTTGATTGTGATGATGGTAGTCACACAAATGTGTACATGTGTTAAAGCTCATAGAATTGTACATCAAAAAGTCAGTTTTGCTGTATATTAATATATTTTAAAAACTTTAACAAAAAGTCTGAAAAGAAAGAAACAATAAGTGTTTTCATGATTTTCCACAAAATCTCTTTGACAAACACTATCCAATCAAGTTGCTAGTGCCTCACTGTTCCATTGTTAAAAATAGTCTTACATTTGAGGATTACCAGAATTTTTTTCAATAGCTCCCAACATGAAAAATGATGAAACAATAAACAAATAGCAGAAAAGAAACCCAGTGGACACAAAGCTAGTCTAGAAATCAGAAGAAAACAAAAACTATAATTAATGGCCTCGGAGAAATAAGTATATTATATCCTTGAAACAAAGAGAAGCCTAAAATATTATTTTTAGAAAAAAAAATAGGAGAGTAGAAAAAGGAAACTCAATATCATAGAAAGTAGAACAAAAAGACAAAGAGATGGAAAATTAGTAAGAACATTAAGACAAGAAAAACATTCCAGGAGGCCCAATATTTAAATAATCATAGTTTTAAGGAAAAGAAGAAAATATAGGGGAAAGAATTATCAAAGAAATAATTAAAGAAAACTGTCCAGAAGGAAAGGATATAATTTTCCAGACTGAAAAGTCCCACTCAGTATCTAGGACAATGTTTAGAAAAAGAGCCACAGCAAAGTACATCCTATTGAAATTGCAAAACACCAGGGACAAGGACAAGTTCCTAAGAGCTTTTAGAGAGAAAAAAAAAAAAATAAAAGGTTACATATAAAATCACTGGAATCTGAGTATCTTTTTTTTTTTGAGACAGTCTCACTCTGTTGCCCTGTCTGGAGTGCAGTGGCGTGATTTTGGCTCACTGCAACCTCCACTTCCCGGGTTGAAGTGATTCTCCTACTTCAGCCTCCTGAGTACCTGGGACTACAGGTGCATGCACCACATCTGGCTAATTTTTGTACTTTTAGTAGAGACAGGGTTTCGCCATGTTGGCCAGGCTGGTCTTGAACTCCTGACCTCAGGTGATCCTCACACCTTGGCCTCCCAAACTGTTGGGATTACAGGCGTGAGCTGCTGCCTCCTGCCCTAAATCTGAGTATCTTAAAGCTATTCAACCTCAAGAGCAGAAGGAGCTACAAGATAATGGAATATTGCCTTCAAACTTTCAGTGCAAAATGAACTTCAACCTGGTATCCTATAACCAACAATCTGCTAATCTGCTAATAAAGGGGTCTCCATATACAGCTCAGAACTTTTACCTTCCATTGTTTCCTTTTTTTTTTTTTTTCAGAAATTTACCTTAGGCTATGTTCAAATTGAGGAATTAAGTCAGAAAGGAGGAAGATGTACAAATCAGAAACAAGAGTTCCAATACTAGACAGACATGAAGGAAATCTCCAGGATAATGTTCTAGGGAGATTCCAAGATGGAGCTTTGAAACCCTTCTTATACATTGCTGGTGCAAGCATAAACATTCTGGATTGTTGCTTGGCATTATCCACTAAAGCTACACGATGATCCAGCAATTTTACAACTTGGCTTATAGTCAACAGAAATGCATGCACATGAAGACCAGAAGGCATATAGAATAATGCTTATAGCATCATTATTTGTAAATAACCAAATTTACAAATGATGAAAACAATCAAATGTCCATCAATAGCTATATGCTTTAAAAAAATTGAGGTTGAGTCATAAAGTGGAATACTACCCAATGATTGGAAGAAGAAATACTTGTAACACAAAGAAACATGAATGAATCTCACAGACAATGTTGTGCCAAAGAAGCCAGGTACAATAGAGTTACATGCTTTATGATTCCATTTACACAAAGTTCAAAACCAGGAGAAATTAATCTATATGGATAGAAGGCTGAATAATGCTTGCCCTTTGGCTAGGGAGTGTAGAGTGGGGTTGAATGGTGGGACATGAAGAGGCTTTAGAGGAGCTGATAACGTTCATTCCTTTATTATTAGTTTTTATTTTTTAGAGGCAAGATCTTTCTCTGGCAAAGCTGTATTTCTTGTTCTCAGTTGTATACATATACCTGGTTGGTTTGCTTTCTAAAGATCCATTGAGCTATTCCCTTGTGATTTGTGCACGTTTCTCCATAAATGTTATATTTCCATCAAACATTTACCTTAAAAAGTAGGGCAAATACTAGAGAAAGGTATCATAGAAGAGGAAAGGGTAAGGAAAGAAGCTAAAGGAGTTTAATGTCCTTGTATTGCTTATGTAAAGTTTAACAGTGCTGATGTAATTTAGACTTTGTTAAGACAAGCAGGCACATTAAAAACTTAAGGCCAACAGCTAAAATAATCATAACAGAATGGATAACTTTCAAATGAGTAAATATAAAAAGACGGTATGCAAGACAAATCAAAATAGAAAAGAAGAAAAAAACAGAAACCAAAAACGGATTGCAAACTGAAAGCGCAAAATAAGATGGTAGAAATAAATGCAAATATATGGGAGTCATCAGCATGTGGAAGGTAATTGAAACCACTAGAGAAAATGAGATTTCTCCCAGGGAGAGCTAGTATATTGAGAAGAGAAGGGGCCCTACAACAGAATTTAGGGAAACAAAAAGATGAAAGGTCTAAATTGAAGAAGACAAATCCACAAGTGAAAATGGGAAATCACCCCCAGAGAAATAGGAGGAAGAATGAAGCAGCTCCATCAGCATCTGTCTGAAGAAGGTATTTTTTAAAGTAGCATCATCTGCTCAAATTAATTACAATAACAACCAAGACAGCCATCCTACAGATACTTCGATAAGTAGGGTGACTCATTTAAATTAAAATTAGACTTTTTTTTTAGTGTGAAAGGGTATATTAATTAGAATGCTGGGACAATAAGTATAAACAAACTACTCACCCAAACTAGGATACACCGTCATGCTATAGCACATCTCTATCTTGTATATTTAAGCCATTCTTACTGAAAATTATTCTATTCATCTCAATACAAAGGTAACATTGGCTGTGAGAGTACCAACGCATATACAGGTATGCTTACAGGAAAAAAAATTCCTTCTAATGATAAAAAGTTCTTCCAGAAAGTAATGTTTATTTTAGGATATGACTCACTGATAATTGTATGCCACCAATTTTATGTGAGTGGAAAGTCTAACAATGGTCAGGCCAAATTCTTTAAAAGTCTTAATTCCTAGCTAGGGGCGGTGGCTTATGCCTGTAATCCCCGCACTTTGGGAGGCCCAGGCGGGCGGATCACGAGGTCACGAGATGGAAAGCAATCTGGCTAACATGGTGAAACCCTGTCTCTACTAAAAATACAAAAAATTAGCCAGGCATGGTGGCGGGTGCCTGTAGTCCCAGCTATTCAGGAGACTGAGGCAAGAGAATGGCGGGAACCCGGGAGGCGGAGCTTGCAGTGAGCCGAGATGGCGCCACTGCACTCCAGCCTGGGCAACACAGAGAGACTCCGTCTCAAAAAAAAGGGTTAATTCCTAAAGGAATGGAAGGCACAAAAGATAGAGGCTAAAATCAGAGTCCCATAACCACAGAGGTCAGGCACCCTCTTTTTCTTTTTCTTTTTTTTTTTTTTTTTTTTGAACTGACACCTGGCAACACAGTGGTTCCCAAATAAATCTGAAAAATACTGTGCTAAGTAAAGATAATAGATGTTTTTTGCTTATTCACTTTGATGCTAGAATTTCTCATAGCCTTTAGTATATTTTTTCAATGAATTTTATTCTGTATATTTGAGGTTTACAACATGATATTACAGGGTACACACAGGTTATAGTGAAGCAAATTAACATATCTGTCATTTCACATAGTTACTTTTCTGTGACAAGAGCAGCTAAAATCCACTTATTTAACAAAATTCCCTGACACAATACAATTTTATTATCTCTAATGCTTATGCTGTACATTACATCTCTGGACTTGTTTGAGATTTTGGGAAATAGAGGGTACGGTAACCAGCACAGCATAAATGTAATTATAACCAAAGAATTTTCTTTTTCCAGACACTATCCAAGGGCTAGTCTTTCATGAATAACACTTCAGGGAACATTGGTATGGGCACTAATAAATGTCCTTTGCCAAAGCCATTTTCCATGTGCAGTTGAAGAATATTTGACCAGGAGTGGGAGGGTATCAGGGTGGTCCTAGCTCCACAATACTAGGCATGAACCTTAAACTGCCATTCAACTTTCCAAGCCTCCATTTTCCCCTAAATTCAAGAAGTTTAACCAGATCATCTCTTAGGTAATAGTTGGCTCTTTAATTATGTGGTTTTATGATTTGGATAACTAACCAGCATCTAGACATCCCCTAGAACAAAACTGTTTAACATTTTCCATCAGGGGACTCTTGTCCTGTACTTACTTAAGAGCCTGAAAGGCCCTCAGCTGTACTACTTTCCCAGTGAATCACACCCCAAGGGTGTGATTATTTTTGATTATCTCATGATAGGCACCCTTTTGTCATAATTTGTATCTTAATTTATGTCACTTTCTCATTAATTATGGTGTCTATTTAACATCAATTAAGATACTGCAACATTAATTTACCAAGACAGTTGCTCAGTTTGCTGGGAATTTTGTTTGTAACATCTACTCTAAGGTTATTTCTGGAAAAGTTAAGAACCTCTGATGTACCACAGCATCACAGCATCTAAATCTGGGTACCATCCTCTCTTGAAAACTACACAGTCTGAAAAGAAGAATCATCTCTCAAGGTGGTCATCCTTTTAGAGGAAAAACAAAACAAAAACAAAAACCCTGCCAGGTATTTGTCTCCTGAAAAGGATAGTTCAAAGGAGATTTTACTAAGAAAAGTTGAGAGTTAAATCCAAGAAAATGTAGCTCTATAAGAAAATGACTTTTAAAATCTTCACATTTTTATCTATAGCTATGAAATAATCTTCATTAGAAGTATAAGAATCAAAACTTATTTAAATTTCAATTGAATTAATCACTCAAGAACAAACTGAAGAGAATATTCTTTCCTTGGCTCCCAAGAAATCTATGATTTTCATAATGATGTGATGACTAGTATGAATGTAGCTCTAATGAAAACAAGAACATAGAGGATCCATTATAGATCTGAAGCCTAAGAGACCAATGGCAGCCATGAACCTCCCCGAGGAACTGGTGCTTCCTACCTGGAAGTACTCTTTGCCCCATCTGCATTCTTGTACCCTGAGAAGTCATCTAGAGTCTGATTTTTATCATGTAGAAATCCATACGTAGGCACATATTAGTGAATCACATACAAAATAATGAACTAGGCAAATCTGTATTTCATGATTTGACCTCTTTCTGTATGAGTAATAATTCTAAATTGCAAACAAATAAAATTCTGTAAGCTACTCATGACTTTTGTGATTTATATGTACTCATAACATTGAAGCCCTGTGCATATATGAGTTCTATTGTCAATATCACCACTATTACAAATAAAAAGCTCCTTTAACTTTTACCAATGAAATACGAGATTCACCAAAGAATGCTATTAGAATTGCATATCCTGGATCATCAGGAGGCCCAGCACATGTAATTTTGTTGTGACCGACAGCCTAAAACAACCACACCGAGGCACTTACCTTGTGGGCAAAATGACCAAGTAATAAGCTGTCAGTAACTGAAGTATTTGCATCACTTTCCAAGATGTCAATTCCAAAATCTCTGCATGAATAAACTTGGAAGTTTTTCAGGCGAAGATTGCTACTTCTAAAAATCTATAAAATACAGCATGTTACAGCAAAGGTCTGAGGCTTGGTTTTTCTTGCAGACTTCCTGTAGTTTTTAAAATTATTGATTAAGTATAAAGAAGCATGCTATGTTGCATTAAAGCACCTTTTGTCCATCAATGTCAGTACAGGTATCCTAAAGTTGCTGTGAGGTCAGCACTAATGAGTCTCCTTTGGTAACACCTCTTCGAGCTTTTCATTTTTCATCATAATAACCAATACATTAAAAAGATAAATGTGAATTCTCCACATATCTAAAATAAACTTGGAGTGGCCAAATCACACAAAGGTAGCAGAGAAAAACATCGCACCCAAGAACTCTAGTGCTTAACATTTTCTTCAGTGTATTATATATTAACCCATATTGTCAGAAGATTGCAAATATGAAATAAGTAGCTCAGCATGACTACAGATTCACAGTTATGTACATTGTTTATGATAACCCAAACAGGGGTCATGTAATAACAAAATTAGGTTGGTCGAGTTGTAAGCTCCCTACTTGCTATGGTTTAAGCCTGTCCCCCAAAAAGCATGTTTTGGAAACTTAATCCCTGATGTAAGTGTTAGGAGGTGTGTAGGTCATGAATGAATGGATTGGTGCTGATTACAAAAAAACTTGGGGCTGTGAGTTCTATCACTTGCTCCTTCTTTGCCTTCTTTGCCTTTCTGCTATAGACTGATGCAGCAAGAAGGTCCTCAGCAGATGCTGGCCTCTCAATCTTGGATTTCCAAGCCTCCAGAATCATGAGTTAATAAATTTCTGTTTATTATAATTTACCCAAATATTATTATTCTGTTACAGGAGCACAAAGGGACTAAGGCACCACTGGTCTGGGAGACAGAGTTATGTTTATGTCTTTGACCAATTTTTTGCTAATTTTATTTATTACTAATACATAATGACCCATTTTAATTTTTGTAAGTAGTATGAGGTAGGATACAACTTAATTCTTTTGTGTGTGACTATCTAGTTGTACAAGCACCATTTGTTGAAAAGACTATATTTCCCACATTGAATGGTCTTGGCGTCCTTTGTCAAAAATCATGTTTATAGATGTATGGGTTTATCTCCGGACTCTCACTTCTATTTCATTGACATCTATGTCTGTCTTTGGGCCCATATACCACACTGTCTTGATTATTGTTGCTTTGTAGCAAGTTTTAAAATAGGGAAGGATAAATCTTCTTACTTCATTCTTCTTTTTTGGTATAGTTCAAGGGAAGTTTACTTTTTAAATTTGCTGCTATTATGTTATTTAATTTCTGCCTTATTCTTCACTATAAAAGTGCAATTCCAAGAATATTTTTTATTATTTAAACTTTTTGATTGATCAAATTTGAGTGCACAACAGTTCAAGCTGTAATTCTGTATTTTTTTTCCTTCACAGGTTTAGCATTTCTGATTGCAGAACTTCAAAAAATGGCTTTAATAGCATCTTTTAGTATTTTCATTTTACTAGATTATTCCCTCTAGGACAAGGCTATTCAAGAGCAGGGAGACAGAGTTTAAGCCCCTGCAGGTATAAATTACTTCACTGCATAAGAAGGCACTCAACAAATGTTTCCACTAGATTTGTTACCCCTACAATATTTATAGTGTTCATGGGAAGCATTTTATAAAATTAAATGAGAACAAAATACTAAATACATTTTGGACTCCACCTGTTAGCTATCCTAATTATATATTTTTGGGCTTTCTTCATCCACAATTATCTTTCTTTTGTTGCATATATGAAATAAATGTTTGACTTCCTTATTGTGACATTATTATATGTTTGTATTCTATTTCCTGGAAGCTCTACGAACATATTTCTTCATCTATATATCTTATGCTCCAGATTTCTAGGCAGAGACAAAGTGTATGTAATTTTGTCTGTATTGCATCAAATAGTGGCCCTGAATAATTTTTATATGTTGCTGTTAATGGTGAGCATGCAAAGCTTCCTTATAAGAAAATCACTGGGAAAATGAAGAGTAAATGATTGAACCTTTTCTTCTCCTTTAAGAAAAAAATAGAAGAAAATTTAGCTTATTGACTAAAGTAAGAATGGTATCTTGAGCTAGAATGTTTGTGTTCTAATGACAAACAGTGCTTTCTCTTAAGACTGGGGCGTGTATTCTTCAGGATATTGGGACATCAAATGCACAACTTCTGGAGTCTAAATTCTGCACTTGGTTGTACTACTAACCAATTGTGTGACCTTTGACAAGTCGCTTCCCTTTCTTAGCCTTAATTTCTATCTCTAAGTAGGGATGGAAGGAAGGAATAGGTAACCTCTATGATCTCTCCTGATTATAAATCTCTATAATTCTGTTGTTCTCTACTAGTGTTTCCAAAAGACACACAATGGAGAAAATGACCTAACCCTGGATTAGTGACTAGGAATTTGTTTAACAACTATTCTACAAGCACCTATGATCCATTGGTGCTTCAAAATTGTGATAGCACAGCAATGCTCCCCTCAAGGGCAAGTCATTCCCATTTAAGTAGATATGCATAATGAATTGCTGTGAGAAAACAAGTGACAGTTTTAATTTAAAAAACAGCAACAATAACAACAACAAAATAACTTACCTGGGCACCACCTGCACTTTCCCAAACTGTGAAGCTCTGGAACAGGGTGATGCCAGTGACATTATCCCAAGGTGGCTGAAATTTAGGGTATACAAAGAGACCATACCTAAAAAGTGAAACAAAGAATGAAATTAAGCCAATTTTTATGTTTCTAACTTCCTACTTTTTCTTGTTGAAAAATACAAAGTAAAAGTAATGTATTAGGGAGAGTGAAGCTACATAGAATCTGTGACCCTCCCCCTGACTGTTCTTGCCCATCCCTTAGCCCTCCCACTTTTACCCTCTGTGACCTACACCCAAATCCCAACAAAATGCAGATTACTCCAGAGCCCAAGTCCACCAGCCTCCCAGGGGCTCTGCCTATTTTTGGAAGTTTAATTGCTCTCTCCATTGAATTCTCTCTGGCCACAAAAGGTACATTCTGTCCTTCTGCCTTTTCATGTGACTCTCTTCCCTTTACCATCAAAACTGTTATGAGCTAGAAAATAATGCTAACACAATTATATACAAAAGCCAAGACATGGAGGCAGCCAAGATGTCCATCAATAGGTTAACGGCGGGGGAAAATGTGGTATATACTTGCAATGGAATATTATTCAACCTTTAAAGAGAAGGAAATCCTGCCATTTGTGACAATGCAGATAAACCTGGGGGACACTGTGCTGGATGAGGTAAGCCAGACACAGAAGAGCAATAGTACATCATAGCACTTAAATGAGAAATCTAAAATATTCAAACTTATAGAAGCAGAGAGTAGAATGGTGGTTGGCAGGGGCTGGGAGGAGGGGAAAATGGGAAGTATTAGTCAAAGGGTACAAAGTTTCAACTATGCAAAATGAATAAGTCCTAGAGATATACTGTACAGCAAAATGCCAAAGTATACAATACAGCAAAATTAACAATACTGTATTCTATATTTAAAATTTTGCTAAGAGGTCAGATTTTGTGTCAAATGTTCTTACAGTAATAATAGTAATTCAAATAAAGAGGGCTGGAGGACAGAGGTGATAGATGTTTGTGGCATAGATGGTGATGATGGTTTCAGGGGTGTACACTTATCTCCAAACTCATCAAGTTGTATACATTAAATATGAACAGCTTTTTGTATGTCAATTATACCTCAAAAAAGCAGTTTCAGAAAATACACAGGAACATCACCAAATCTTGAACAAATGCCAAAAGTGCTCTCATTGTGAGCATTCTACAGAAAAATGTGAAATCATAAGACTTACAGCCAAAATGTAGATGAATATCCCCAAAGTTACCTGGTACAAGAATGTGCAATGTTCTGAGTGAAGGAAAGAAGTGGAGCTTGTGATGTTTGGTTGGTCACGAGATGGAAAAAGTAGCCATAGCCAGCACCACACACTCTGTTCCCCTACAGAAATTAGGGAGAGTTGAAAAATAGTTACCCCATGTATGATAAGGTTGCTGGAAAGAAAGACTCTTGTTTGTGCTCATCCCACTTTTATATTCACTTTCTGCCAAAGTACATTAAAACTCTATTATAGACTCATTTATTCTTTTTTTCCTTTTGGGAACAAAAATATTGATATGGTTTGGATCTGTCCCCCTGCCCATATTTCACGTTGAACTGTAATCCTCAGTATTGGAGGTAGGGCCTGGTGGGAGGTGATTGGATCATGGGGTCAGTTTCTCGTGAATGGTTTAGCACTGTTCCCCGTGGTACTATTCTCACCATAGTGAGTTCTCGTGAGATCTGGTAGTTTAGAAGTGTACAGCACCTTGTGGCCCCCACCTTGTCTTGCTTCTGTTCCTGCCATGTAAGGTGCCTGCTCCTGCTTTGCCTTATGCTGTGAGTAAAGGCTCCCTGAGACCTGAGACCTCCCCAGAAATTGATGCTTCCATGTTTCCTGTATAGCCTGCAGAACCATGAGCCAATTAAATCTCTTTTCTTTATAAGTTACCCAGCCTCAGGTATTTCTTCATAGCAATGCGAGAATGAACTAATAAAAATATTGTCATTCTTCTTCCTTCAGCCAGCTCAACTAGACTGCAATTTGCCCATCTTAATAACTGGTTTCTCATGTTCAAGCCTCCTTCTATGTTCCCACAGTGAGTTTACTTATGACATCTAAGATCCTACTCTTTGGTGAATGCAAGAGTATATGGTAGCTCTCCAAGGCAAAGGTATACCTTGAAATCAAGCCCACACAATGTGTTCTCTCTGGATCTTTGAACAAATCAATGATTTGTCTACGGGCTGAAGGCCACATGATTGGACTAGTCATGACTTAGTTCCAAGACAAAGTGACTGATTTCAAATAAAGCTCTAATCTCTTCGAAGTGCTCTTGTCCTGAATAGACTATTAATTCACCTTGATGTTTCTTTATAGGTCTTACTATCTAAATAATTTCATGTATTTTATGTGTTCATATAAAATCTGACTTCTCTCTGTTGGACCATATGAGTTTGGGGATCTAATTCTGATCAAACTGAACACAATGAGGTTATCTTTATAAATTCAATGAAGTACCTACAATATGTTCATCCCTATGCAATATAGTCTTAAGACAGAGTAAAAAACTGACTTCCTAAAGGTTTAAGACTGTATATAGATGTTGGGTTTTTTTGTTTTGTTTTTTTTTTTTTTTTTGGCCTGCCCAATGTTCACATTTTTTTGTTTCCAACATGTTCAAACCAAGAGACTTAATAAAAAATTCAGACTTTCAGCTTTTCTGAGCCCAAATTCCTGTCAGGTAGCTACGGGTCAGCTGAAGATAAGAAGGGCCTGCCTTCTTGGACTGTGGATCATTTTTCCACAGTCCTCACCCTTCCTGTTTCACTCATTTATGATGCCTGCCTAGTCTCTGCAGTATTTGAATTTGCAACCTCAACTACAGGCAACATAGTAAATAACATGTTGGCTATTCTATGAAAGTTTCTATTTCTGCTTTCCTGAATCACATCTGAGTTCTCTCAGTACTCTCACATCTTAAGAATCCCAAGCCCTCTCTTTACCATCAGGGAGAAAGAACTCTGAGAAAAATCAGGGGCCCTATCAGGCTGCTGCGCTGCAGTGATGCTATTAGTGGGAGGAACGAAGGGCCAATCGATCAAGCCATGAGACTACTTCCTATGTGCCCACGTGCATCTGACCTCTCTCAGCCTGAGTGGCTGTCCAAAGCCAAGATGCCCATGTCTACCTGGAGAACAGAAATTAAGGAACAGGCTGCTGAGGCGTAAGCCCTGTGCTACATGGATGAAGGGAGTCTCCAAGGCTCCCACATGATTCATCCCTGATCACCTGGGGGTTTTCCATGGCCTGGCTGGTGGGAGACAAGGAATGCCCGGATCATCCTCCTTGAAAGTCACTCAATCCTGGGAACACAAATTATGGGGCTTGGAGATCTCATCCTGAACACTGGCAGCAAGGTCACAGTAAAGAGAATGGGGAGTCATAAGGGCTATGACACTGTGCCACTCAACAAGACATTAAATGCCTTTCTTTAAAAAACAATACTCAGTGCAGCCCTCTATGCAGGGCTCAGTGGGGACTATGCTGTGAGCATCGCCTTGGAACAGTTTCTTAAACTTTAGTGTGCAGCCTGGTAGAGTTGTCATATTTAGCAAATAAAAACACAGAGTGCCCAGTGAAATTTAAATTTCAGATAAAAAATAAAATATTTTGGTATAAGTGTGTCCCAAACACCATCTGAAATTTAAATTTGACCAGACATGCTATATTTTATCCAGCAGCCTTTACCTGGGGGTATATTAGCCAAAGATTTTCAGATATTCTGATTTAGTAGGGGGGTGATGAGGAAGGGATGATGAGGAAGGGATGAGGAAAGATGATGAGGAAGTATTCTGTACTCTTGGGCATCACAGGGTGCTCCGATAGGTCTGCTGCAGGTGATATTTTGACCCCATTTTGAGAACTGCCTCTCTAGAGGTGATTGAGAGAGTAATGCTAAGGGTTACTAATGTTCCTAGGAGACATTAAAAGAGGACAGAAACACTAGAAAAACCATTTCCTGGTGAAGCTTTTTGCCATGAGTTGCTTTGGGAACCCACTGCAAATGGAAGCCACTGCTGAAAACTGAAGGAGGATAGAGACCTAGAAATCAGGGGAAGAAGCCATTGCTAGGTACCTAGCAAAAGCATTGCCCAGCTCAGTGCAAGTTATACTTATGTTGGATTTTTTTCTTTTCCTTAGAAGTATTTATTTTTTTAAGTTATGATGGAGTAGAATAATAACACTCACAGTGAAAATCTACAGAGAAGGCACTACACTCCAGGTACTGGATTTTAGAGTCTCATTCATTTTTATAATAGTTTTATGAGTTTTGTATTATTATTACAGTTTCATAGCAAAGAAACTGAAGCTCAGAGATGTTGAGTAACTTTCCCAAAGTCACAGAGCAAATAGTTGTCAGAGCCAGCTCCATCCAAGTCCAAGCCTGGAAAAGTTAGAGACTAGAGTAGAGAAATGAAGGTAGGACCCAAAGGCAGGATGCCCAATGATAGGAGGCAAGTGAAGAAACATAAACAAGAGAGTACAAGGCGAAGTCTTGTCACCAGGTCACGGGCAGAACAGGCATTTGCTGTGACCTCCCCAATAGTGGAGACAACATATTGAACAACATCCTTTGCAGAAGTCAGTGTATCATGGACATTCAAGCAAGGGAAATTCCAGACAGAAATTAACTGTCCAAGTAAGCCAGCTCCTAGAGGTGTGCATCTATAGTCACCAGGAAAAAAAAAAAAGGGAATTAATCCTTAAGGCACCAGGGGTAGTGTTTGATTCCTCCAAATCTGGAGAGCATTTTGCAGGCCAAATTTAACTAAGGAGTTGCTCTTTCCACACCCCAAATCCAGAGAATGTAAAATCCTTCTCATTCTCACCACATGGGGAAAAAAGCATGCACAGCTTAGAGTGCACAGAGAGATACATGGGTAGGGGTGTGGGACATTTCCCAAGAGTAGGAAGAAGACATGACATTTTGAAGAGTACATTTAAGGAGGACAAGGGTTCTGAAATTTCAGCATTATGGAGATCAAGTGTTATTAAGGCTCAGACATGTTGATGAGGACTGGCTTCTAACAAAGGAATTTTGAGCAATGACAGATGAAAAGACTAAGATTATCTGCAGTTGTCATCTACTATCAGTGCAGACAATAGGGCTATGGACTGGATGCAGACAAGGGTTAGAATTTAATGAGGAAGTTCTGACCTATCCAAGGACAGGGTCTTGCACTAGCCTTTCACACAGCTTGGGGAGTTTTACTACATTCTCAGCAAAGATGGATTGAGAGTGAGGACTCCATACCCTTTTACTTGTAGCTATTCTGTGTTTCTTTATCTTTAGACTAAGTAAACTCATTTCATCCTATGGCTTCAGTCATTCTAGACTAATATTTTTATTGACTTTAATTTCCAAATGAAAGGTCTTTAGGTGTTTTTTTTTTCCTTTTTTCTTTTCTCTTTTTTTTATTTTTTATTTTTTTTTTTTTCTTTTTTGAGATGGAGTTTCACTCTTGTTCCCCAGGCTGGAGTGCAGTGGCACGATCTTGGCTCACCGCAACCTCCGCCTCCTGGGTTCAAGTGATTTTCCTGCCTCAGCCTCCTGAGTAGCTGGGATTACAGGCATGTACCACCATGCCCAGCTAATTTTATATTTTCAGTAGAGATGGGGTTTCTCCATGTTGGTCAAGCTGGTCTCAAACTCCCGACCCCTGGTGATCCGCCCACTTTGACGTCCCAAAGTGCTGGGATTATAGGCATGAGCCACCATGTCTGGCCAACTTTAGGTATTATTAAGTGTAACTCTCTGAACCTGGATGATCCACTGGCAGTGATAATATAGCAGCACCCCCGACAGGAGAAGAATTTAAAGACCCTATTCCCTCCTGAATGTACCACATGTTCCACAAGGAAAACACACACACACACACACACACACACACACACACACACACACACACACACATATTCAGCCAAGCAAAGACAGTACGGGGGAGAAAACTGAAACAGATTGCCGTTAACCCAATAACGCTCAATTCCCTGCCTTGTGTGACAGAAAGAACCAATGCCTCAACCCCTGGAGTCCTTCAATTTTGGGGGAAGTGTGAGTCAGGGCCAGAGTTCCCCTGACACTGGAAGCCTGACCAGCAGGCAGCAGCCAGGACCTGGTCAGGGAGGCCAGCACATGCTGACACAATTGCCCCGGGCTGTTTATTAACTTTAGCTTCAATTCACTGTGGGTCCCAAAGGTTCTTACCCCGGGTATTTGTAAATAGACAGCCCTTTCTTCCTCATTTTTCATTCAGTTACAGGATGTTTTGTTCCTTTGTGGACTAATTGGCCCAGTCTCCCCTGCACTTCATTATTTTAGAGTCTGAGCAATTCTCCAATTTCCTAAAAGCACTTAGAATTCTAATCACATGTCTCACCTACCACAGGGTACTCACCAAAAGTGACTTTTGCCCTAGTGCCATAGCATTTATGGCACATCTGGGTGATCACATATAAACACTTTCCAAGTGCATTTATAGGTGGGCAGGAGACTGCGACTTTGGTCCTCTGTTAGCTGATAAGACTCACTTTTCTTACAAAAGAAGCGCTTGAACAGTCAGACCACATTGAGTATTAAGATGAATCACTATCCAAGATTCTAACATGACTTCAAAGAATCAGGTCCATTTCTAAGATTTCAATGGTCTTAGGGTGGCCTAGAATAGAGTGCTGGTTGTCAATCAGGGATGACTTTATTCCAACATTTAACAACCTCTGGATACATTTTTTATTGTAACAACTTGGGAGGATGAAGAAGAGAGAAGAGGGCTACTGGAATTCAGTGCATAGATACCAGGGGTGCTCTTATACAGAGGATAGCCTCAATAACAAGGAATTACCCAGTCCAAAATGTCAATGTTGACGTAGTTGAGAAACCTTGGTCTATAGTCTACACTGGAGTCACATATTAGCAAAATAACCCACACCCATTTTCCAGTATCCCATTGCTAAATTTTGATGAAAAGACAAGCCTAAATATGAAAACATGGTTAATTACAATAAGAATGCTTTAATAGTCTTTACCAGGAAACTATTCATATCACTTAAAACTATTAGATGAGGCATCAGGCATTCCCACTAAAAAAAAATTTATTAGCATTAAATCAGCTATCTCAATTTTTCTCTTGTGCTAGAAAACAGAGTATGTACTCCTGCTTCTTGGCCTCAAGAAGAATCACTGTCCCTTAGTTGGCAAATATGAGTGTCCATTGTATCTCTTCAGCCCTTGCAGATACATAAAGAAATACCACAGCTGTTGTTCTCAGTCATGATTACACAACACAAACTTTCACCAGGGAAGTGAAACTCCACCTTCTCTAGGTGTGTCTCTCTGTACCCATGAACCTGGGGAAAGGTCAGAGGTACATAATAACTGAGGGCCACAGAAGGGGGCTTCTTAAGCACCCACCTTGTCTGCAAGCATACAATGAGAAACGTGGACTGGAGGCTAAAAGTGATCATCTCACTTGTCCACACAGCTCTATTTCATTACCAAGGAAATGCTGTTTCATTATCAAGATTTTATGAGGAAAGAAAAGATTCTTACATTTCAAAAATATATTCCAAGGACTGCAACCTTATTCATCACCTTTGCCAGCCAGATGCTCAGAAATCACATGTTTCCCTGAATAAATGGGTTTGTTGAATCATCTGCCCTACTGCCATTAGCATTTATGGCACATCTGGGTGAACACACATAAACACTTTCCAAGCGCATTTATAGGTGGGCAGGAGACTGCAACTTTGGTCCTCTGTTAGCTGATAAGACTCACTTTTCTTACAAAAGAAGCACTTGAACAGTCAGATCACATTCCTTCCTGGCCCTTCTTACTCTCAACTCCAATTGTGTATGCTACAAATGATTCATGAGGAAAAACCACATATTTATGCAGGCAGCTGGCAGCTTGCGGGGAAGGTTTTAAGGCAAGCAGGGAATTTTGTGTGGAAATCAATTCTTTGCGGAAGTCAATGTATTATGGACATTCAAGCAAGAGAAATTCCAGAGAGAAATTAACTGCCCAAGTAAGCCAGCTCCTTGAGGTGTACATCTATAGTCACTAGAAAAAAAGTGAGTTAACCCTTCAGGCAGCTCTTAAATATGCATTACCTATTGAGTGGGGAAAGCTTGAGAACTGAGGTTGGGCCTTTAAACACAGAATTCCTTACAAAATTGATTCACAAACCAGAACAAATTCTCCTCAAATTAAATGCATGTCTCCAAAGGGCTCTTCTTCAGAGTTTTTCCACGGACTATCCTAAACAGGGGTCTGGTCATAGGAAATTTCCAACACCTACATAAACATGGGAGACTCTGAGCTCTGGAAGTGGGCAGTCCCTTGCTGTTTGAGAGCAAAGACTTCCCAGCCAGAGGGAATGAGAACAGGTTCACATAGGTTATGTCTTCTGGAAACATGCAGCCTCTTGACAGATAACAAGGAGCTCCTGTCAAAGGAGTCCGAGACTCCGGTGCTAGAGTTGCTGAGGGAAGACAGCTTGGGCGTGAAGTGTTGTAAGAAGCTACAGGTGATGCACGAAAGAACCACCATCAACTTGCTTTTGGAAAGCATGGCAAAGGCCTATTTAAGAAATATACCAGGGAATGCCACAGGCCCCTGGAGACTCAAGCGCATACCACTCATTGGTCCTCACTGGCAAGAAGGTACAAAGCTCAGGTTATGCTTCTCAATGAAACTGCCCTGGACTCACCTCAGCTGCAGGCTGGGCAGGGAGACAAGCAGACCACCTGTGGCTATCAAAACTAAAAAGGAATATCACACTTGAAATTTATTTGCACCATGCCGGTTGAAGGTAAGTGAACTGCAAAGGTGACTGACTGCAAGCCCAGGTGAATTCCTTACGTTGTGGCTGAGAGTTTGGTCCTGGCTCTGCATCAGGGCAATTTGGGAATAATATAAAACCACAAACCATTGCACAGACTTAAGAATCATATCCCCTGCCTATCCACCTGCCAGCTCAGAGATTTCAAGGTCAGACTCAGGTATGTGAGGAGAGAGAGTTTAGGCTTACAGAGTTGGTTGCCCAAACATTAGGCCATCTTCTTCAAGTCTAAATAAATGCATTGATTTAATTAATACTATCATACCAAAGTCAATGTCCTGGCCTTGGTACAGCTCCATGACTATGGTTATGGTTATGTTATCATTGGAGTGAGCTAGATGAAGAGAACATAGGAATTACCTTATTTAATGCAGCTTCTCATAAGTCTGAAATTATTTTAAAATTACAAGTTTAAAATAAAGAAAAATCAGAATTAATCAGAATTTTCTATCACATCTCTTTCTGTTCCATATATTATACACGCACACACAAATACATGCACACATACACACACACCTTCTTATTGTGGAAGCCTCCTTATTATCCCTTTGGAATGAAGGTATGTTTCTAAAATATGTTCTTCAAAGTACTCTGTATATCATCCACACAAGACACAAGAAACACTAACTCAGCCAAGCACGGTGGCTCACATCTGTAATCCCAATACTTTGGAAAGCCAAAGTGGGGAGATCACTTGAGACCAAGAGTTTGAGACCCACCTAGGGAGCATAGGTTTTTTTCACATATGCCCAGTTATCACCTATGTCTTTAACTAATGGCACATCACAGACAATAGAATACAAAAAAAAACCTGAATAACAGAAAACCAATGGCACAACTGAAAAACTGGACTAGACTTTGCAAGATTTAATGCTGATAGCCCAACAGAATCTAAATGCTTCCACTGACTAAACTTATTTTTCAGTCATCAAAATGATTTTAGAACTTTGGAACTTGTTCTTTGCTTTCCTTTTTCTTCCCCCATATAATTTGGTTACAGATTTATACCTTCATTCATTATATTAAATACATTTTTTGAGCAACTACCATGTTTTAGACATTGTGCTAGTGTCTAAAAGCTAATGAAAATAGAATTAGAACTTTAAGGTCACCAATGACGAATATGTCAGGAATATACCTAAAGAATCTACATTACCTGTTTAACCTACTAAAACTCCATTCTCAAAACACATGCATTGTATTTTTTTTTCTAATTTTGAAAAGTGGATACAAGAGTAAGAAAGTAAATGAAGGGAAATGGAAAGCATTGGAGGGAGAGCAAGCAGCTACTTGTGGAGTCAATTTTTCTATTGCTGACTGGGTATTATTCTACAGGTCATTTTGCAAAGACTCATGCAACCCACAGCTTTTCAGATTACCCTCTGGTTCTCTGCACCTGCAGCCAGCTCAACCCTTCTTCTTGTCAGCCAGTGGCTAGTACTCCTCTCCAGAAGACCACATACTACCCAGAGAGACAAGGACATTCCAGCTTCACACAGCAGGTGAGCTGGGCAACCCTGAGGGTTTACCTTCCTCTAGGCATTTGATGTAGTCAACATTATGCTACCCAGAAAAGTACACAAAAACATGGTTTCTTAAGCCCAAAAGCTTGCAGACATAGAAAGGGCACATAGGAACTCTTTTATTTAGTCTTGTAAGTCTGAAATTATTTTAAAAGTAAAAGTTTAAAATAACAACAAAGAAAAATCCTAATTAGCATTGGGATTTTTGGCCTGTAGTGGCCAAACAAGTTAAATGCAGCTCCAGCTGTCCTAGGTCTGGAGTCTGGGTTCCTACAGTCCATGTAGTTCTGCTTCCTTTGCTTACTGGCATATTAGCCACTCCCATTAGGCACCTAAAATGGTGTGTAAGTGCTGTGCTTGGAATAAACGTAATTAAGAATCTAAGGAAGGTTGACGAGATAACCACTACTTTTACTAGAGGTTATTCAGCTGAAGGTAATTAAAAACAGAAGATCAGTGAGAAAGAAGCTCATGCTCCGAGTTCCTCAGAAACTCAGCATAATGACATTGTGGATGCTCAGAGGAGTTTCCTGGAAGAGTGAGGCTTTTAACTCTTTCGATAGATGATCCATGGGACAAAATAATTAGAAAAGGGGAAACGAAATGGCCTGCCACTACTCTGATGCACTTGTTCACTCAGGTCTACAGCTACATTTTCCCCAAAAAAATTAATTTCTTAAATGTTTAAACGGAAATTTACCAAGAGAAACCAATGTTAAGTTGTACTAAATAATGGGATTTAAAACTCAAGGTCATTGAAGTGGACTTCATCCTCCTGGAATCTGACATGACCTTATACAACTCATGACTCAGTTTTGAATGCTGTTAAAGGACAAAATATGGCCACATTAACATAGTAAGATAGTGAAGGTTTAATAAGAAATTGGCATTGGAATCAAGAGAGACATAAATCAGCACCCAGAGTTGATAGTTCAGGGAGATATTTTACTTTGCATTATCTAAATGACCAGGAAATGATCAATATCTACTTTGTTTTGCTCCATTACCTATTACTTCAAAAAACTGTTTCCAGGAATCCTGAGAGGAATGCTTATCTTTATCCTAAAGAACTTGTTTAATGCAAAATTATACATTATTTTCTTGATACAAATATGCAGCAAGTAAACATTTCATACCACACCACCACTAATGCTGCCACCTTAAAGAACTTTTAGAGCAAGCTTATCCAACCCACAGCCCACAGGTAGCATGCAGCCCAAGATGGCTTTGAATGTGGCCCAACACAAATTCATCAACTTTCTTAACACAGTATGAGGTTTTTTTTACAATTTTTTTTTCAGCTTATCAGCTATCATTAGCCTTAGTGCATTTTATGTGTGGCCCAAGGTAATTCTTCTTCCAATGTGGCCCAGGGAAGCCAAAAGGCTGGACACCCCTGATTGAGAAAGAACTTTATGCCCTCTCAGTTCTGGTCTTCCTGGTGGATCTGAAGATCTTACCTCTATAACATTGGTGGGGCTGCGGATATAGATGCCAGATGGTGTCAACATTTCAGGATTGGAGAGTCCCTCGGCACCAGAAACCCGGATGATCACGTTGTTTCTTATTATATTTCCATGTCCTGACCAGTCTAATGTTTAAACAAACCCAGAGAATCCACAAACATAATTGAAATGTACACAACTCAACACTCTTGATTCTACTAATACGCATCAGAGTTCACATATGTATTTCATATATATATATAATATAAATAAATATTTATTTATATATATATTTATAAATATAAATAAAAAAAATATATATATAATATAATATAAATATATATATATATATATAAATAAAATACTTAGTATGCACAATAAACTTAAGGGACCCAACATTTTGCCATCAGGCTTGTCGATAAAATATATGACAATTTTAAATACAATGTAATAGATTTAAAATCCATTTACATATTTACCATATTTCCTTCCATGAATTGCCTCCCAAGAGATATATCTCATTTCCATGCATGTCCCTGAGAACAAAAGACCCCGTTACTTGAGTATATTTTATGCCACTTAGGAAAACAAGAGATGCTGAAACACTACTTCTTCTTTGGGTGTGGGTTGTTTTAATTTTGTTTTTGTGTTTTTATCTGTAAATTAGGGAAAGAGATACAGATCTTATGAACTCTTCAGTTCTAGAGTATCAGGATTCAGAAGTTCATTTTAAATAAAAAGAACAGAAAAATAGATCTGTTTTACTTTTGAGGAGGAGTCTAAGTGACTATCTCTACTGTTAAGTGCCACATATCCTGCGTCAACACCAACCCCATTCCTAGCTGTTCAAACTGGCAACCTGCTATCTGCATGGCCTCACCTTCCCTTGGAAGATCTGAAATGTCCTGGAGGAACAGGATGGACGATATCTAGGACCTTCACACTCAAATCACTGAGGTTGGAATAGAAGAGAATAGAAGAGCAGGCATGGGCCATGCTACATAGAGAAATTAGTCACTTAAGTGCTATCAATAAAGATCTGCCCCCAAAGAACCCTTCATTACGAAGTATCTGGGCTTCCTCATGTCATTTCATGGGTCTGGGTTTGCATACTTGTTATGTGTGAGATTGAGGGCTTTACCTACCACACATCAATAAAGAAAAATGTTAATTCCCTGACTTGTAATACAATAGATGTCAAAAGCTTATAATTTACAACATTCAAGCACTAAAGGTTAAATTCCTCCTACAGGTTTTCTTCCTTGCGTAGTTAATATCTATTCCACATAATTGTTTTCTGCTAAGGTAATACTGTTAGGATACCTTTCTCAATTTCTCCTTGACGTTTCACCTTTTCCCTTGCATGGACAAACGTAGGAACAAACAAAGTCAATCCTACAACTGTTAATTGACTTCCCGGTGGCTTTCCTTTTCTAGTCAAAAGATTTTTCTGCACCTGATCACCTCAGTTACTCTTAGTTTTTTGTCTTTTAGAGCTAGAGTGTGTTTTAAAGCAAATGTATCTGATTCATATTTTCTCACTAGACAGTCTCCATCTCAGAATAGAACTTTTATAGCTTTTATCTCAATAGATTGTTCTTAAATGAAACATATATTTTCTCACTGATGATACTATAGAATTAAATATCAAACAGTATTTAACAAATACTGTTAAATATATTCTTACTTTCAGTGAAAAACTCTGATTTACTTTTTTATTCTGATAAAACTAGAGACCCTTTGTTCCTTAATTCATTCATTTCCTTCAACTAATAGATCTACAATGCACTAGTTAATATGCTAAATATTCAGGAGACAATGTCCTCAAGAAATCTGGTGGTAAAAAGACATTAATCAGATGACCAGAAATGTGGTATATAATTTTAAATTAAGAAGTACTGATTGGCACTTAAAGAGCTTAAACAGAAGGACTTGTCTGGGAGAGAGGATCTTGCAGGAGGAGAGTAAGTGGCATGAACAGAGCCAGAGAGCTTGTGCAAAGACCCTGAGGAAGGAAAAAGTATGGTCTTTTAAAGGAACTAAAATAAAATATTTTAGTGTCACTAGAGTACTAGGAAGAGAAAAAGAACAAGACAAGTTTACAGAAGTTAATAGAGACAAAAATCACTGAAGGGATCTTTTAAGTCTGGTGAAAAGTTTGGGATTCTATTTTAAAAGCAATAAGAAACTCAAAGGAGATAAGTGATATGATACAATTTGAGATTTTTAAGGATAGTTCTGAGTTTTGCAAGGGGAATGAATTTTAGGAAACAGAAGGAGATACAGGTGATCAGTTGAAGATTCTGAAACATGGTCTTCTTCAGCAAGCCACAGGAGCTTGAATTCTATTAAGAAGAGAATTCCAGGTTTTTAAATCCTTGGCCAACACCAAGTTTGACAGTCTGTAAGACTACACAAAGACATATGTATGTGACTTAGAATTATTGTGAAAATTGCTGGTACTTATTAATCTGACCTAGTCTTTAAAAAATCAGTATCCTGTAGGTAAAGTTTAGTAAGCCAATCAGTGATGACTACATTTAAATTTAGAATTTTTTACTATAGCCCATTTCTAGTGATCATAAGGCCAATATTTTTATAAATTGGGAATTACAAATTTGGGGAGAATTCATTGTGAAAAACTGTGTCCTACACAAGAATGCAGAAATTAGACAAGCTTGTTTCACTTACCAACTAGCAGTGCATGACCTAAAATATTGTAGAATACATTACTGTCCACCTTCAGGCCCAAGGTCCCGCACATGCTGAGGCCTCTACTGAAGGAGCTCCTCACTGTGCAGCCCTGTATGAAAGACTCTGAATAGGAAAGAGTAAAGTAAAAATTAGAAATGGCTGCTGAGATTCTGTTGACCATATGTAAAGGAAGCTACACTATAGCTAAAGACATTCTCCCACACAATAATGAAACTCAGGAGATAAGAAGTTAGAAGCAACAATCAAAACAAAAGAATGGGTAACTCAAACCAATGGGCCTCAATAATGAAAAGGGTGAAATTTAACAATCAAGTGTTAGAAAAAAAAAAACAATCTGAGAAAGACAAAGTATGTCTAAACAATAAAAGAACTCATGGCTGTCAAGATTTCCAACTGGCCATCATCTTTGGTATCAGCTCTCATCACAATACAACAGATGAGAAGTCAAGAATAATATGAAGAGCACTGCTTATGGGCCAGCCTTGATCTTTGAAACCTGGAGCTATGAATTAATATTTATAATTTATCAGGCAATAATATTCTTGGCCCAAGATAGCCAGAGACCCTTATTCCTAACTGTAAGCCAGGCCAAAGGTTGGCCTGAGGATCATGACTCTCACGTTTGAACTGGATAGGTTTATAAAACTAAAGAGGATCCTCTACTATGCTAAAAAAAAAAAATGACAATTAGGAAAATCATTACACTGGTTTCATAGCCATATTCTATGATCCCCAAATCTGGTTATGAGGCCTAGATGAGTCAATGAATACACAATTACTGATTATCAACTATATGTTTCAGGAATTGGGCACAGCATTGTGCTGGAAACATAAAAATGAATGAAACTAAGTAACCTCTGCATTCGTGTATTTGCATTCTGATGGAGGAAACTGACATTAAAAGAATAAAAATCCATTATTTGAATAATTAAACTATAAATCCTAAAAAGGGAGCTTTGTGTTATTACTAGGTAGTAAGAAAGATACAGATGCCAAGTGTTGGGATATTAGAAAAGTTACTTTAGTTTATGGAATAATTTGACTTTTAAAGTTGGGACTATCCAAAAAATTCTCAACTTTAACATCACTATTGACACTGGATCTCCACATTCCCCTCAATCTCAGCTCTCCTACTACTAGGTGCCCTTACATTACTCATCAAGGATACATCCCAATAAATTAACCCACCCATATCTACTTCTGTAGAAAACACTGCCCGTGCTGCACAGAATCTTCACCACATCACTCAAACAGAATATGCCTGACCATGTGAACAACCAATAAGTACTGATGTGTTTGTGTAGCTCTAAGGGCAGAATACTGGGACTGGTGAATCTTTAAAAAGTACTGTGCAACATTTATCTATGGAAAAAACCTGCACATCCTGCACATGTATCCTGGAACTTAAAATTAAATTAAATATTTTTTAAAGTACTGTTCAAAGATCCCAATGCCTTCTAACTCTAGTAGCAGGGAGTAATTAGCCGCATAGGACATGAGGGGCTTCAGGGTGTTAAACAATAAAAAATTCCTTGATGAGTATTCCAAAAGTTTCTAGCCTCTGCATTTTAACAGGGATTTACAGGTAATAATGTATTAATGCAGTAATTTTCAAACTTTTATTTTTAAGCATTGAACTCTTTTTCAAAACTAAAACCAAAATATAAAATGTCTATAAAAATAGATGAATGTGCAGCTACTCTGATTGAAACAGAGGTGGGAGAGATAGGTTAGGTAAAATTTCATCAAGGAAGGGCTTTGTTTATGTTCAATTGATAACTTATTTGTGACTGCTACCCTCTTTTTTATTGAATTGGCCACATGTCAAATATTCTGCAGTGCTACACACAGCTGACCAAAGAACCAGAGAGAAGGAAATAAGGATACTAATCGATCCAAAGCACATTTCGGGAGCCATCCCCCTAAATGACTCAAATAAATAAAAAGAGATTGGAAAAATTAGAATAAATAGACTTCTTTAGCATACAGATAATTTGAAATGAAGGAAAATGTTGCTTTTGCCTGATCAGAATCCTGCCCTCAATGACCTCAAGGATTACTTTGCCATTACCTGTTAGAATCCTAGTGTCTCTCAAGAGCCACCTGAACAAAGTATGCCCTGATGTCCTTTGTCAGGCATCAACCTCTGAACCCCTGGAGCACCACCTCTTTAAGGAAGGCAAAGCTTGAATGTGTGGGTATTGAAAGTGCTGATGAATGGGGAGGATCACTCAGAAATGGAGTTGCTGTCCTCGTGACTTGGCATCTGCACCCCCATTATGTGATTCTCTGCATATCAGCTTTTGGTAATGAGTTTTTGCCCTGGATGTTCCTACATTCAACTTTGATTTTAGAACTTCTGTCAGTGCATTGGGTCATATTCTCTTTTTCTGATTCTGATCTTGTTTTTCGCCTAGTTGTTCTCACCTGAATTTGGTGTTTCCTGCTCCCTTCTTACATCTTCATGTCTGGCCAAGATCTGCACATGTATCTACTCCTCATTCCCAGAAAAAGCACCTGGGTTTCGGCCCATTCCCCCTCATTTCCCCAGGCAAAAGATTCCTCTGATTTAGGACAACTTTACATAGAAGTGTCTGGACTCCCACAGTGTTGATAATGTAATGCCAATTCACCTGTAGTCACAAAGCTAGTAAATGGTAGAGACAGAATTCAAAACACGTGATTGTGTGGTTCACTCTCGTGTGCTATATTATAGTGATAGTTCTCAAAGTGGACTCCTTGGACTGCCTGTTCCAGAATCAAAAGGTTTGTATATTTAAAATACACATTCCTAAGCCTACCTTAGACCAGAATTTGTTGGGGTAAGGTCTATAACTCTGAATTTTAATAAGCTCCACAAGTGATTTTTTTAGGCATACTAAAGTTTGGGAACCACAGACCTAGAATATAACAATTATCCATCTCTAAATCCCTCAAATTCCACATATCATCTATCATTCCCCCATGCATGTAGTGCCTTAAACATGGAAGAAAGCAACATGAGAAGGTCCTAGGTCTGGGCCCCCTTACCTCTCATAGCTCCCACCATAGTGAGTGAGCTCAGATGCTTATGGAAGGCTTGCCCCAAGACTCGAAACTGCACTCCCTTCAACTGGACCTGGCTGGGCTCTTCTGGGAAGGACTGAATGATCACTCTGGCTCCCATATCCCTGGATCCCAGCATCTTCTCGCTCATGGAATACAAACAGTGCTGCAGATTACCTGAAACACAAAATAAAGTCCAGAGAACCTAATGCATGTAGAACATGCTTCTAGACAAATCTCCCAGTTTGAAAGGTACTGTCAGCACCAAGGAAAAAAACATTATTGTTTATTTCATTTAATAATCTTATTTCCCCTTTTCTTTGATTCTCCTCTGTAGGTTATTAATTAAAAGATCTGATAAACAGGACATGATGTTGCCTTCATTCTATTTTTTCAAGAAACTCCCAAATCAATCACCTTAATTACTGTCACAAAGAGTCAGACTATAACCCACAAACCCAACCTAAATAGATGCTTATTTCAATCCAAAAGATCCTCTGGAGGAAATATGCAATAAAATGACCTTCTTGTGGTTGATAATTGTAGGAAAGACATGCTAGCACTGAATATAATAACAGCACTTTTTAATCTTAAGCTGTCCAATGAGGTTTCCCCATTACTGTGCTGTTTTATGGTTTGGGGGCTTAGCAATAATGCTAACACAGAAATGTCAAAGGACTTCAGAGAAGCAACTGAGCAGCTCCTGCACCAACACCTACTTCCCCAGCTGTGCCACCAGTGAGGACGGCAGCAACCTGCACTTAATAAACACAACTACAAATGCTAGTGAGGACAGCAACCACCTGAACTAACACACACAGCTATGAATGCTAGGGAGGGCATCAAACCACCTGGACCGAACACACACAACTACTATTGCTACCAAAATGTTGTGACCTCAGGATCCAGGGCACCTTCTGCTGATACATGGCATTTGGTGGTACAAACTAATCTGGAGAATAAATCATCTCTCCAATTGAATAATAAAGATTTTTCATGTTAATGATCCAAAGAAGCACTAATAATATAAAACACTGTATCATACCACAGTAAATTTCAGAATCCAGTCATTTGCTAACACCCAGAGAAGAGGTGAATGAAGAGATATTTATATTTGCATGCTTTATCACAATTTGATTATTTGTGCCAGTGATCCATAAGATTTTCAAATGGACAGGCCTTGTGTTATTAAATTCAACTACCTTGTTCCACACTCCAGCCCCACACAGAAAAAGAATGGCTTATTTTGAGAATATTGTAGTTATATTTATGATTTGTGATGAAATCAAGGATGTTTTCCATTTGGGGCTAACAGATTTATAGTGGCTTAAACCTAGAAGCATGGTCTTACTGGCAGCATGATCAAATGCAATATTTGGCAAAATATGATCTCACAATACGAAGGAAGTTTGAAAAGAATGAAGATCCCAATTCTGTAGAATAGATAAAGTTGGGCAGTTGATGGAAGTGAACCCACTGTTATCCAAACATTCTTTTTAGAATGACACATTTGTGAGTAGATGATTTGTAGGGAGGGAGGTGAGGTCAAACTCCCTCTCTACTTCTAACAACTCCCCATACCCAACCACATGACAACATTATACTCACATGCACCTATATTTAGACACAACTCAAATCTTTAACTCCAGCCTCGACCTTTCTTCCAGGCTCCACACATTACCAGACATCTCTACACAGTTGCTGGCCTGGCATCTCAGTTACAACATATACAAAATTAAACTCACGATTGCCACTCTCCCACCCCAAAACCTGCTCCCTTTCCCATCCCAGTAAATAGCCTCATCATCCATCCAGAGCTCATGCCTGGAAGTCATCCTTGACACCCACACCATCCTGGACCAAAGTTGACAAATGATGTCTTCACAACATGTGAAAGCCTCATAATCTACAGCCTGGGAAACCAAAACATAACCTACTAAACTAACCATCCCTGAAATAGATGCTTAATAGGCACATCAGTGTGATTCAGTGCCTGCTATTCTACTAGAAGATAAATTGACTTTTTCCACCACTTACCTAAAGTATGTGGTAGTTCACTCAGAAAACAAATCCCGAAAAGGGGATGGGGGAGCCCTACAAGTCTAATCAGTAAGAATGTGCTGCCTGAGTCCAGAACTCTGGCATATGGCTTTCCTAAAAATATTAGAAGTGGCCTGGAATTTTAACATCGAACCCAGAAATGAAATGTAATTCATTTGAGTTACATTTTAAGATTGAGTTCTTTAATAGAAATATTTTCCCCAGAGCAGTAATCTTTCATTTCTTTTGTCTTTTGTCTATCTTTTTCACAAGGTTGTTGGGCAGTGGAGCAGGGAGGAGGATGAAATGACAATCAAGAACATTCTGAAAACTACAGAAAATTATTGGCATCCAAAGGTTAAGGGCCTATTCTATTTTGAAACAGGTCAACCATAGCAATGCCATCTATCATCAGACAGTAAGAATATTCTTTTTGCTCACTGGACTTTCCAACAAAATATTCTTCTACCTTCTGGAGCATTGGCCTCCTGGCATGAAAGAAGCAGCTTCTCCCTCTCATTAGTGAGATTTCCTTGTATGGTAATACTCCTGCTGAGCAGAGCCACAGTGGCCTTTAAAATATGGTGCTCTCCAGCCACCCAATTCTCTGTAAAGTTGTGAGAATATCTGGGGAAGAAAAGAGGATGATAGAACTGAGGACATCACTCCAAATCTTACTAGGAATAATAAGCCACTAGATTAACATAATTCCTCCTTTGGGGATCTATTCATGTTTCTTTAGAAACTCAAAACCAAATAGTGAACTATAGACACAAGTGCATGAAAATTAGAAATTATGCTGATCATTGCCCTAATCATTTGTGTAAGACAGAAGTTCTAGAGAGTCACAAGAAAAACTAACTTACAAAGTCTAAATCTTCAAAACATTTCATGCTTTTTAATTTTCTTGTCCAAATGTCTAGCATTATTTAATGCAGAAGAAATATATCATTGAAAGACCCCAATACAAATGTTCAGAGTCCAACACAGTTAAAATCTCATCTTCATCCATGTCAACTTAGCCAAGCTGACACTCAGTACCTCAAAGGTGACTTAAGATAGAGGTCTGTATCCTGCACAGTTTCCACAGTGACAATCTCTTCCATCGGTTTAGCACCTTCAACACCTGTTCCACTGATTATGACAACTTCATCCCCAGGGTGCCAGTCCACAGCATCTTCTAAAGCCAACACTGTGTCTCGGGCATGGGCAGTTGCTCGAAGACGGGTGACAATTACTTCTGGTAGTGAACCTAAAGCAGCCCGAGGAAAAGTTGTCCAGATAATTTAATCATTGATCAAAACATGATTAATTTAATCATTAATAAATGTGATGTTATTTAGCCAAAGAATCCCGTAAAATAAGATCTGGAAAAGCAAGCTTCAGGATAGATAAGCACCATTTTTTTTTATATTAGTTTTGTTTTATTTTGTTTGACATTAGTTTTCTTTTTATCTGTAAAAAGAAGTCAATAAAAGTAATTCAGAATAGAGAACAGCAATGTGTAAAAAGCACAAGAATTGTGGTCAGATTACACTTATATTTGAATCACGGTCTTGTCATATTCTAACCCTATTCTTTCGGGTAATAAACTTGATGAGTGGGCTTAAGTTTCCTCAGTTAAAAACAGAAGTAGCAGGGTCTTCCATCATAGGGTTTCAGAAAGATTCAATGAAATAGTATCTAAGAAACATCTAGCTTGGATCTTACCACATAATAGACCCTAAGTGTATGTTAATCCTTTCTCTTCCTTTTCTGTGTCACACTGTGTTTGAGGATGAAATTTTACCACCTCTTTTTTATTCCAAGTAAAAATAAGTGGTTTCTAGACTTTCTGACATAGACCTCCATAACTAATTTCCAATATGAAGACTTCACAAATAACAAAAATAGAGTGGAAAACAAAAATTATCTCTTAAGAGTTGTCATAAGTCTTGGTGTATTAAATGATCCCTTCAAACTATAAAAACTAGACCTATCTAATATAAGACTGCTGAATGCAGTTGAAGAAGGGCAACTTGTGGTTCTAGGTAACTTCGTTTGTATTACACTCCAATTTACCCACCTGACCATCCCCATACCAGCACGCTAATCTCTAATTATCAAAAATTCAAGAAGATCATCTGTCTCACAGTTTATTCTGGTCTTTTCCAGCAAGGATCAAGGCACAGATTTTTTTCAAGGCATTATCTGAATACTTCAGAAAACACATGGCTTACTCCCTACTCCTTCTTCTTTCTGTAGTACATTTCCTTCCTCTTTTGCAATAGATGATAATTTACCTTTAGCCCGCAGCAAGTTACTGTCCTCCCTTGTTGTCCTAAAGTAAAGTAATAATACTTGAATCTCTAACTACAGAGGTGGCCGACAATAAATCATTTTCAAATTATTTTAAACTTTCCTCTTTATTTATTGGTCTCTCTGTGCATAAGCACTTGTACCAATAATGTTGTTCTAGGCTTAGAAAGGTCTCTGGGTTAATGTTGTAATTTCTGAAGTTTACTTGGGCAATAATTTTGTCTTAAAAAATGTACAGAGTTCAAAATTTCTAATTATAGAGCAGGTGAAAATTAAGACATAAATCATCCCAAAAGAAAATAATTTTAATTTTATTTCTTGTTTGTATATCTTAACCTTTGGAAACAATAAAATGAAATAAGATGTATTTATATGTATATGCATATATATGTGAATTTTTATAACCCGTTCTTGAATGTCTTCATAGAAAAATCTCTACCAAGCATAGAAAAACGTTTATCCAAGATAAAATGTTGTCAGACTCTGTGATCAATGTTTACAATTCTCAGTTAATATGCAACAAACACCTACTATGTGACTATCAACATGTAAGCTACACATGGCAAAACTGACAGTAGAGACCACAAAGGTCTATCTCAACTAATTACTCCTATAAATAATGGTCAACTCTGAATGGATGAAAAAAATTCACAGATAATTTTTGAAGTACATTTTTTTAACTATTAACAAAAAGTTACATCTTTTTAAATATTGACAGAGCCTCTAGAAACCAGTAAAACTATCTTATAATTTATTCACTCTCATTGCAAAAATAACGTCTCTATGTGTGTGGTTAAAACATCAAGCCTGGGTGTTTAATGAGTGTTGGGCTCATATTTCTAGCTACATAGTAGGTATTGACATTTAGATGAGTACTATCATCTTAAAACTATTGTAATAATTATCTGAGCTAGACCCTCTTACAAACAGCTTTTATTCCTTTAAGTATTCCTCCTTATGTCCTTTTTTTTAAAACAAAAGAAATTCTGCTAAGTTATTTTAATTACATCCCTTCTTTATCCATTAATCTGCAGTATTTTCCTGCAATACTCAGTAACAAAGTCTCAAACTTCCTGCTCGACTTTAAAGACTCTCCATAATGTGACCCCACTTTATGGTCTCTGATTTCTTAATAAATTCTGTTCCAAGAAGCCCAATCTCTTTACCTATTCTCATTTAGCAGGATCATCCTGCCTCTAATCTTTTGTCAATTTTGTCCTTTCCACTCGTGTCCTTGCTTCTTTCTCTTCATCTATCCTTTTAAAGCACGACTCAAACCCGATCTTTTCAATGAATTTCAGAACATACTTCATCTTCACTTCCTCCTACAGACCTTGTAGTGATCCATGAGATCATTCCTTCAGCAAAATCTGGATGTACCTCTGGGATTTAGGCATTCCCAAGCATGTCTGGGTAGCTTGTGAGCCATTTATTTGAGCTGCTTTGTGTGGGGGAGGAAGTTTGCTCAAAGAAACAGATGGGAGAAAAGAAGATGACAGAGAAGAGATGGCGTCAATCTCAGATACAGGCCCTCTCTCTTGACCACAAGGATCTATGACTGAACCTGAGGGAAGAATTTGGAGGAACTCTCCAGATGGCTTTGTCACCTGATGCTGCCCCGCCTAAGATTCTCTCACCAATTCACTCTGCTGCATTTCTTAGAGCGTAATCCTGAGAGAAGCCTCCAAGACTTGCTGAGAAGACAAACCCTGTATCATAATCTGTCATATCACCATGGCTGTCTCCTTTCTCACACTTAACACAACTGCGATTTGGCCTCTATTTCTATACTTAGAATTTGTCTCCCCCACTAAACACAACAGCAAAAACCATACCTATGTTTGTTCACCGTGACAACATCAATGCCTTTCACAGTGTCTAGCACATAATAAGTGTTCCATAAATACATCCTGAATGCATAAAATCACAACTGAGATGGAGAAACCAGCACCCCAGAGTCTTGGTGTCCAGTTGATCAGGTGGGACTCTGAGCAGCATGCAGAGACAGTTGCCACATTTCATCATGGGGCACAGCACACTCCCACACCTAGGGGTTTTCAATGAAAGCCTGAACCTTCAAACCCATGTGTTCAGTACTCTCATGGCAGGTACCAGCAGTAGATGCAGGGATGAGGCAGCCCCTACTACCTTCCTGAATGGAGAACAATGACCAAGAAGCCAAAGTAGGAGGAAAAGAACATGAAAGATGTCTCATGGTGACTAAGGCAGACAGATGAACTCACAGAAAACACATTGTGAGAACACTTAGAAGCAAGCAGAAATGCTAAAAAGGGGAGAAGGTTTTGTGTGAGTCGGGGGCCACAGACAGTAAAATTTTTTATCACTATTGAAATATCCACAGGCTGAGCAGGCTCAGGGTAGCCTGGGGAGACTTCAGTTATATAACCAATAGTCAGTCCCACGTCTCTTAGCACTAAATCATCCTGAAATTACTACAGTGCATGTGTCTTCTCTCTCCAACTTACAGGTGGCACCATGACTGCTGTGCCCCTGCCTCATGTCTCCTTTATATTTGGCACAATTCCTAACACAGCACTGGACACATAATTAACATTCAATTCATAGTGGTTCAAATGAGCTGTTTTAAGTATTGCCTTCCAGGCACTCACTCGTAAACTCCCATCAGACATATGTCCAAGTGAGTATATAATATTCAATATGTAAACAGCAGAAAAAATTACAAACATTTATTGAAAACTTAGAATAACCCCAACCTATGCAAACTAGTTTCATTGTCAAGTAAGAAATCTTTGGTTTTTTATTTTTGTTATTTATTTTAACAGATTGTACAGATAGGAAACTATGATTCTTCAAGGACAAGATTATATGGTAATAGATATCAGCACAAAGTTCTGAAACTAGTTCTTCTGAATCTAAGACCAGAGAACTAGACAAGTAAATGGAATTTGTAGCCTCTGGAAATAGCTGCAAATTAACTGCACCCAATTAGCTTTGATGTTCAAAAAATTATTCTCATTACTTCATAAATGTTATTTAAATGTCATACAAGGTGGACCAACTGACTTCTCTGATGAAGAAAGCATTGCACACATTTTACATCTGAGTCATTTCTGTTCATAGAACTATTAAAACCCACGTTGGGTAGCTCCCTTCCTTTCTGTACCACAAATCAAAAAATACATAAAACTACAGTATAAAAAGCTCAATAATTTATGAATATGCTTAAATGAAAAAGGACTATGCTTTCAACTTGTAATTTAATACTATGTTTAATTACTCTGGGCTTTCGATGTTGACCTGTTAACCAACAAACTACTCATTTACTCCCACTAATGACTTCTACTCATAATTGTATTTCCTACAAATTATTGTTCAAGCATTTCAATGTCATTCATCCATAATTACACAGTCTCAGAGAACCATTCTTACTAAATGGGCATGGAGAAAAAGAAAATAATCTTTGTGGGTTAACACACTTTAAAATCACTAATTGTCCTCTGTTTGTTTATTTTGTAGGACTTAAATCTTTATTCTAAGAATAACTGCCAAGGCCTTTCAAAACCATTTAGGGTGGGAGAGGGAGAGAGGGAGAGAGAGAGAAAGAAAGATAAAAGAAAGAGAGAGGAAGGAGAAAGAAAAGGATAATTTATTAAAATAATGTTTGCATCAGAATAAAGGAACTCACAAAAAATCTAGAAATATTGTCCTCAAATATATACACATTATTTCCCCCTGATTTCTGGATGCAACATCACCATCATCCACAGCAAAACATTGAATGCTGTATTGTGTGTGGATGAACATTTGTCAAGCACTAGGAAGACAAACACAAAGAACACAGTCCCTTTCCTCCAGGCCCCATGACCAGTATAAGAAATAGAAGACAAAAATCAGAAGTGCACTGTGCAAGGTGCAGAGTGACATTCAGTGATGTACAGACATGGAGCACTGCAGTCACACCAAGGGAGTGGTCCTTTCCAGGAATGCTTCCCAGAAAAGGTGATAACTGAGCTGGGTCTTGAAGGACAAGCCAAAGTGGGCCTGATGACAAAATGGGAAGAGTACCCTAGGCAACGACAATGATGTGTACGATGGTGGGGGACATTCAAATAACCACTACATATGTGGCATGGCCAGAGTACAAGTGTACAGAAGGTATAGGCACCTAGTGACTGTCCCTTCACTCTGAAGAGGTGAGCAGGATTCACCCAAAAATGTCTCACAGGCCCTCCCATAGCACTTAGAGTTTATCCTAAAAATTATTTGGAAACCACCAAATGAATATTTGGGATGAAATCTAAGAAATCACATTATTGTGAAACAGTTTTAAGCCCATAGTACACATATCAAACTAAGAGAAGAAAATCCTTAGTAAGAAAATGGACTTACTGTACATTGGGGAGAATGCGTCAAATCCTAAGACAAACAAGAGCCAGCCAGTAGGCAAACAGAGAGCCTGATGTGTTACTCTAGGAACTAAATAGATATCAGACCTCTGGAGCACACGAAGAGGACTGGGCAAAATAATGCAAGACTTTGTTGACCTGTTTTAAAGACCTCAAGTTGTATTTGAAATAGTTATATAAACAAATATATATATGTATATATATATATATGTGGGTGTATATATATATTTACTTTATATATATTTGTAAATATACTTTATATATATAAATATAAATATATACATTTACTTTATATATATTTGTAAAGATATATATATATATATATCCTTATGGGTAAGATGTATGCTTACCCATAAAGAGACAAAATAATGCAGTAAAGAGAAAGTCTTATTCCTGGATGCAACTGGGGGCTCATTTCTCTCCATTCCCTGTCTCTTTTCTGCTATTGTTAAGGTCTGGATGCCCACTCAGTATCTATTGTGCCCAAACCATGTTTCCCAGAGTTCATTTCATCCCTCTGCCAGTAGAAGGTAGGATGCATAGTAGCAGAATGTGAGCTTTGAAGGGAGAAAGATGGGAAAATCCTGCCTTTCCATTGTTCCTCATTTCTGCCTTCCTCCCATCAGCATCTGCCCTGGATTCTCCGGGGATGTTCTCTAACAACAGCAGGAGGTGAGAAGTAACCAAAGGAGTTAGAGAAAGTCCATCAGTTGCTGATTCCTTCACCTCGCATCTGTACTGGCTCCTCCTGTATATACTGTGGCAGACACCCACCTCTGGGCAACAGAAGCTACCCTTAGGGAAGAAGGACTGAAAGTGCCCTATTACTAGTACTCAATTTTAAAAAAAAGAATTAAGACAGTAAAGCCTAAATGGAGAAAGAAATCCCCCTGATATCCCAGGTTAGAAATAGACTTACTTTCTGACATGATTTATCTTAAACTCAGTGGCCAGACGCTGTATTCCCACTGGCATTAGACAGCAAGGAGATTTAGTGGAAAGAGACTTTTGAGGACTTACCTGGATACGTAACCATGAGGTTTAAGAAAAATGTATTCCAAGTTCCAAACAACCAACTTACAAGGGTACTTTTTGAACCTAAACCATTTATGAATTGGGAGCAATCCAGTTCATTATACTTCAGAAAACAAGACTGTGACATTAGCATTAATATAAGGATATTTGGCAGTCCAAAGAGATGGAATGGGGCATTCTTCACAGACCACTTCCCTCTTTCCTTGAGAACCACATGCTGTGATTTCCCAAATGAAGGCAAAATCTAGTGGGGGAGCCTGTGTGAACTCAGCTATGTACCTGCACTGTGAGCCTTCTGTATCATCACTGGTCCATCTACAGTGGTACTGACTAAGCAGGACACATGTGGCTAGAAAGGAGAAGGTGGGCCAGGATGATCCTCTGAATGTGCAGATCAACTAGCTGTATCCACAGCTGAGCAGCAAACATGCCTACACTGTGATGAAAAGGAGTCGGGCACAAAGTCTTTTCCCAATGCTGAGCATGAGTCTCTTCCCATTCCTTTGGCACAAGGGTTTAGATCAAGGCTAACTAAGGACTGAGATTTGAAAGGTACAATGAGCCATACTTTGATTAATGGCCTTTTATATAGGTATTTTTTTAAAAAAGCTAACTTTTGTTTCTACTCAATTGGAGCTTTACTGCTGCTACTTTGATTCAAAATAAGTGACTGAGAAGAATCAAAGGATAAATCTTAAAATGCCCAGGAAACAGTACACTGTAATATAAGTGGAAACATCTGGGACCCTGTTTCTAGCTCCTGTAAGGATGTCAGGCCACTTCAACAAACATCCTCTTAGAGATGCAAAATTCACTTGGTCACAGCTAAAGGCTTCTACAAAATGTCTTTAATACCTCCTTCTGTTCATTGTCCCCCAGAGAGATACAAATCCAGATGGATTTTTGATCAGATAATCATTTTGATAATCATCACCATTATTTATGATTTGGAGTGGAGGTGACAGTGAGGAGAGAAAGGGCCAATTTTTAGTAACATAATTTCTTTTAAGAAAAGCAACAAAAGTATAATGTTTAAAATAAAACCATAGAGAAGCAAAAAAAAAAAAGACAAAACTACTCCAGATCTTAATACAACAGATTAATATGTATTTTTTCTATCATTACTTTTCTATGTTCATAGATTAACAAAATTTCATATTTAAGCAAAAAATACTATAATTAAGTACATACCATTTTTGTGAATTCACTTTACTTAATAGAGTGGGAACGTCTTTCAGCTCTATTATGTATTATTTGTCACCATGATGGTATCACAGTATTTCATTTAAATATGTGTATTTTATTTTCTAATCCCTTATTTCTTCATATTTAATTTGTTCCAATATTTTGCTCTGATAGGCAATGTAGATGTCAGTATTCTTAAACATGAATTTTTTACTATTTTTAATTGACAAATAAAAATTATATATATTTATGGTGTACAACATGATGATATATATGTATACAACATGAAAAAATTAAGTCAAGCTAGTTAACATATCTGTGACTTCACATACTTATCAATGTCTTGTGGTAAGAACATTTAAGATTACTCTCTTAGCAATTTTCAAGTATACAATATATTAATATTAACTATAATCACTATGCTGTACAATAGATCTTCAGAAGTTACCTAATCTTTGCTAACTTTGTACCCATTCCCCAATCCCCTTCCTCGCAGCCACTGGCAACTACCATTCTTCCTCTACTTCTATGAGCTCAGCTTTGCAGACATGTGGACACATAAGTGAGATCATATGGTATTTTTCTTTCCGTGCCTGAATTTTTTTCATTTTGCATATGTCCTTCAGGTTCACCCATGTTGTCACAAATGACAGAATTTCCTTCTTTTTTAAGGCTCAATTGTATTCCATTGTATGCCATGTTTTCTTTAGTCATTCATCTATTGAATGACACTTAGGTTAATTCCATGTCTTAGCTATTGTGAATAACGCTGCAATTAACATGAGGGTACAATGATCTCTTCAACATACTAATTTCCCTTCCTTCCCTACATATATTCAGAAATGGGATTGCTGGATCACATAGTAGTTCTACTTTTAATTTTTTGAGGACCTTCTATACTGCTTTCCATAATGGCTGTACTAATTTACATTCTCACCAACAGTGTACAAGGCCTTAATCCCTCTACTTCTTTTGTTTTGTTTTGATTTTTATTTGTTTTTGTTTTTGAGATGGAGTCTCGCTCTGTCTCCCAGGCTGGAGTGCAGTGGCGCGATCTCGGCCCACTGCAAGCTCGGCCTCCCGGGTTCACGCCATTCTCCTGCCTCAACCTCTGGAGTAGCTGGGACTACAGGCACCCGACACCACACCCAGCTAATTTTTTTGGTATTTTTAGTACAGACGTGGTTTCACCGGGTTAGCCAGGATGGTCTCGATCTCCTGACCTCGTGATCCGCCCGCCTCTGCCTCCAAAGTGCTGGGATTACAGGCGTGAGCAGCCGGTCCCAGCCCTTATTCCCTTTTCTTCACATCCTCACCAACACTTATCTTTTATCTTTTCAGTAACAGTCATTTTAACTGGTGTGAGATGATAGCTCATTGTGGTTGTAACTTGCATTTCCCTGATGATTAGTGATGTTGGGCACTTTTCATATTCCCATTGGCCATTTGTATATTGTCTTGTAAGAAATGTCTACTTAGGTCCTTTGCTCATTTTTTAAATAAGGTTGTTTGTCTTCTTATTATTGAATTGTTTGAGTTCTTGGGCATAATTTTTGTGCATACTTATGGTCATCTCCTTAAGATAAAATCCTGAAAGTGGCATTGCTGTATCAAGAAACATACCGAGTTCTATTGCTCCCGTAACTAATTACCACAAAATACAATCTTTTAAAACAATACAAATTTATTATCTTAACATTCCAAAGGGCAGAATTCTGAAATTAGTTTCACTGGGATAAAGTCAAGGTGTTGACATGGATGCTTGCTCCTAGAGGCTCTGAGAGGAAAAACTATTTCCTTGCCTTTTTCAGCATCTAATAGCTGCCTGTAGTCCTTGGTTTATGACTACTTCCTCCAACTTCAAAGCATATCACTTTTATCTCTGCTACCATCATCACATCACCTTCTTTTCTGACTGACTTCCCATATCTCTCTTATAAGGACCAATGTGATTATGTGGGGTCCACGTGGATGATCCACGATAAACTCTTCATTTTAAGACCTTTAATCACATCCGCAAAATCCCTTTGGCCAAATATTTTTTTATTATACTTTAAGTACTAGGGTACATGTGCACAACGTGCAGGTTTGTTACATATATATACATGTGCCATGTTGGTGTGCTGCACCCATTAACTCGTCATTTATGTTAGGTATTTCTCCTAATGCTATCCCTCCTCCCCTCCCCCAACCCCATGACAAGTCCAGGTGTGTGATGTTCCCCTTCCTGTGTCCAAGTGTTCTCATTGTTCAATTCCTACCTACAAGTGAGAACATGCAGTGTTTGGCTTTCTGTCCTTTCAATAGTTTGCTCAGAACTATGGTTTCCAGCTTCATCCATGTCCCTACAAAGGACATGAACTCATCCTTTATTATGACTGCATAGTATTCCATGGTGTATATGTGCCACATTTTCTTAATCCCATCTATCATTATGGACATTTGGGTTGGTTCCAAGTCTTTGCTATTGTGAATAGTGCCACAATAAACACACATGTGCATGTGTCTTTATAGCAGCATGATTTATAATCCTTTGGGTATATACCCAGTAATGGGATGGCTGGGTCAAATGGTATTTCTAGTTATAGATCCTTGAGGAACCGCCACACTGTCTTCCACAATGGTTGAACTAGTTTACAGTCCCACCAACAGTGTAAAAGTGTTCCTATTTCTCCATATCCTCTCCAGCACCTGTTGTTTCCTGACTTTTTAATGATTGTCATTCTAACTGGTGTGAGATGCTATCTCATTGTGGTTTTCATTTGCATTTCTCTGATGGCCAGTGATGATGAGCATTTTTTCCTCTGTCTGTTGGCTGCATAAATGTCTTCTTTTGAGATGTGTCTGTTCATATCCTTCACCCACTTTTTGATGGGGTTATTTGATTTTTTCTTGTAAATAGGTTTAAGTTCTTTGTAGATTTTGGATATTAGCCCTTTGTCAGAGGGGTAGATTGCAAAAATTTTCCCCCATTCTTTAGGTTGCCTGTTCACTCTGATGGTAGTTTCTTTTGCTGTGCAGAAACTCTTTAGTTTAATTAGATCCCATTTGTCAATTTTGGCTTTTGTTGCCATTGCTTTTGGTGTTTTAGTCATGAAGTCTTTGCCCATGCCTTTGTCCTGAATGGTATTGCCTAGGTTTTCTTCTAGGGTTTTTATGATTTTAGGTCTAATATTTAAGTCTTTAATCCATCTTGAATTAATTTTTGTATAAGGTGTAAGGAAGGGATCCAGTTTGGGCTTTCTACATATGGCTAGCCAGTTTTCCCAGCAACATGTATTAAATAGGGAATCTTTCCCCATTTCTCATTTTTGTCAGGTTTGTCAAAGATCAGATGGTTGTAGATATATGGTATAATTTCTGAGGGTTCTGTTCTGTTCCATTGGTCTAGCTCTCTGTTTTGGTACCAGTATCATACTGTTTTGGTTACTGTAGCCTTGTAGTATAGTTTGAAGTCAGGTAGCGTAATGCCTCCAGCTTTGTTCTTTTTGCTTAGGATTGTCTTGGCAATGTGGGCTCTTTTTTGGTTCCATATGAACTTTAAAGTAGTTTTTTTCCAATTCTGTGAAGAAAGTCATTGGTAGCTTGATGGGGATGGCATTGAATCTATAAATTACCTTGGGCACTATGGCCATTTTCATGATATTGATGCTTCATATTCATGAGAATGGAATGTTCTTCCATTTGTTTGTGTCCTCTTTTATTTCGTTGAGCAGTGGTTTGTAGTTCTCCTTGAAGAGGTCCTTCACATCCCTTATACGTTGAATAGGTATTTTATTCTCTTTGAAGCAATTGTGAATGGGAGTTCCCTCATGATTTGGCTCTCTGTTTGTCTGTTATTGGTGTATAGGAATGCTTGTGATTTTTGCACATTGATTTTGTATCCTGAGACTTAGCTGAAGTTGCTTATCAGCTTAAGGAGATTTTGGGCAGAGATGATGGGTTTTTCTAAATTTACAATCATGTCATCTGCAAACAGGGACAATTTGGCTTCCTCTTTTCCTAATTTAATATCCTTTATTTCTTTCTCCTGCCTGATTGCCCTGGCCAGAACTTCCAACACTATGTTGAATAGGAGTGGTGAGAGAGGGCATCCCTGTCTTGTGCCAGTTTTCAAAGGGAATGCTTCCAGTTTCTGCCCATTCAATATGATATTGGCTGTGGGTTTGTCATCAATAGCTCTTATTATTTTGAGATACATCCCATCGATACCTAGTTTATTGAGAGTTTTTAGCATGAAGCGCTGTTGAATTTTGTCAAAGGCCTTTTCTCCATCTATTGAGATAATCATATGGTTTTTGTCTTTGGTTCTGTTTACATAATGGATTACATTTATTGATTTGTGTATGTTGATCCAGTCTTGCATCCCAGGGATGAAGCCAACTTGATCGTAGTGGATAAGCTTTATGATGTGCTGCGTGATTTGGTTTGCCTATTGAGGATTTTTGCATCTATGTTCATCAGGGATATTGGTCTAAAATTCTCTTTTTGTTGTGTCTCTGCCAGGCTTTGGTATCAGGATGATGCTGGCCTCATAAAATGAGTGAGGAGGACTCCCTCTTTTTCTATTGATTGGAATAGTTTCAGAAGGAATGGTACCAGCTCCTCTTTGTACCTCTCGTAGAATTCAGCTGTGAATCCATCTGGTCCTGGACTTTTTTTGGTTGCTAGGCTATAAATTATTGCCTCAATTTCAGAGCCTGTTATTGGTGTATTCAGGGATTGAATGTGATGGGTTCGAACATCCTCCTTTAGCTCAGAGGCACTTCTTCCTGATTTAGTCTTGGGAGGGTGTATGTGTCTAGGAATTCATCCATTTCTTCTAGATTTTCTAGTTTACTTGCATAGAGGTGTTTATAGTATTCTCTGATGGTAGTTTCTATTTCTGTGGGATCAGTGGTGATATCCCCTTTATCATTTTTTATTGCATCTATTTGATTCTTCTCTCTTTTCTTCTTTATTAGTCATGCTAGCAGTCTATTTTGTTGATCTTTTCAAAAAACCAGCTCCTGGATTCATTGATTTTTTGAAGGGTTTTTTTGTGTGTGTCTCTATCTCCTTCAGTTCTGCTCTGATCTTAGTTATTTCTTGCCTTCTGCTAGCTTTTGAACGTGTTTGCTCTTGCTTCTCTAGTTCTTTGAATTGTGACGTTAGAGTGTCAATTTTAGATCTTTCCTGCTTTCTCTTGTGGGCATTTAGTGCTATAAATTATAATTTAGTGCTATAAAGATCCGCTGTTAGTCTGATGGGCTTCCCTTTATGAGTAACCGGACCTTTCTTTCTGGCTGCCCTTAACATTTTTTCCTTCATTTCACCCTTGGTGAATCTGACAATTATGTGTCTTGGGGTTGCTCTTCTCGAGGAGTATCTTTGTGGCGTTCTCTGTATTTCCCAAATTTGAATGTTAGCCTGCCTTGATAAGTTGGGGAAGATCTCCTGGATAATATCCTGAAGAGTGTTTTCCAGCTTGGTTCCATTCTCCCTGACACTTTGAGGTACACCAATCCGACGTAGATTTGGTCTTTTCACACAGTCCCATATTTCTTGGAGGCTTTGTTCATTTCTTTTAACTCCTTTTTCTCTAAACTTCTCTTCTCACTTCATTTCATTAATTTGATCTTCAATCACTGATACCCTTTCTTCCACTTGATCAAATTGGCTACTAAAGTGTGTGCATGTGTCATGTAGTTCTCGTGCCATGGTTTTCAGCTTCATCAGATCATTTAAGGTCTTCTCTATGCTGTTTATTCTAGTTAGCCATTCGTCTAATCTTTTTTCAAGGTTTTTAGCTTCTTTGTGATGGGTTCGAACATCCTCCTTTAGCTTGGAGAGGTTTGTCATTACCGATCTTCTGAAGCCTACTTCTGTCAACTCATCAAAGTCATTCTCCGTCCAGCTTTGTTCCGTTGCTGGTGAGGAGCTACGATCCTTTGGAGAAGAGGCGCTCTGATTTTTAGAATTTTCAGCTTTTCTGGTCTGGTTTCTCCCCATCTTTGTGATTTAATCTACCGTTGGTGTTTGATGATGGTGACCTACAGATGGGGTTTTGGTGTAGATGTCATTTTTGTTGATGTTGATGCTATTCCTTTCTGTTCGTTAGTTTTCCTTCTATCAGTCAGGACCCTCAGCTGCAGGTCTGTTGGAGTTTGCTGGAGGTCCACTCTAGACCCTGTTTGCCTGGGTATCATCAGCAGAGGCTGCAGAACAGCAAATATTGCAGAACAGAGAATGTTGCTGCCTGATCCTTCCTCTGGAAACTTCATCTCTGAGGGGCACCTGGCTGTATGAGGTGTCAGTCAACCCCTACTGGGAGGTAGCCCAGTTAGGCTACTCAGGGTCAGGAACCCACTAGAGGAGGCAGACTGTCTGTTCTCAGATCTCAAACTCCATGCTAGAAGAACCACTACTCTCTTCATAGCTGTCAGACAGGGACGTTTAAGTCTGCAGAAGTTTCTGCTGCCTTTTGTTCTGCTATGCCCTGCCCCCGGAGGTGGAGTCTACAGAGGCAGGCAGCCTTAGTTGAGCTGTGGTGGGCTCTACCCAGTTCGAACTTCCCGGCCACTTTGTTTATCTACTCAAGCCTCAGCAATGGTGGATGCCCCTCCCCCAGCCTCACTGTCTCCTTGCAGTTCAATCTCGGACTGCTGTGCTAGCAGTGAGCAAGGCTTCATGGTGGTGGGACCCTCCAAGCCAGGCGCAGGATATAATCTCCTGGTGTGCTGTTTGCTAAGACCATTGGAAAAGCACGGTATTAGGGTGGGAGTGTCCCGATTTTCCAGGTACCATCTGTCATGGCTTCCCTTGGCTAGGAAAGGGAATTCCTCGACCCCTTGGCACTTCCTGGGTGAGGCGATGCCCTGCCCTGCTTCGGCTCACACTCTGTTGGCTGCACCCACTGTCCAACAAGTCCCAGTGAGATGAATCTGGTACCTCAGTTGGAAATGCAGAAATCACCCATCTTCTGTGTTGTTCACGCTGGGAGCTGTAGACTGGTGCTCTTCCTATTTGGCCATCTTGGAGCCCAACCCCCTTTTGTGAAATTTTTTAAGGTAATGTTCCTGGGTTCCAAGGATTAAGACATGGACATACATGGGTGTCATTTTTTAGCCTATGGTTGAATAAACAGTGCTGTGAAAATTGGCTATTCATTTGAAAAAAAAAATAGATAACTAACATAAACTATATCAGAATAAATTCTAGATTGATTAAAATAAGGGTCTGATAACTTTTTTCTGTAAAAAATCAGGGAGATAGTAAAGAGTTTGGGGTTTGCAGACCATGTGGTCTCTGTCATAATGACTGAACTTTGCCATTATAGTGCAAAGCAGCCATAGATAATACCTAAACAAATGGGTGTGGCTGTGCCTCAATACAATTTTGTGTATAAAAGCAAGGAATGGACCAGATTTGGTCCATGGCTCATAGTTTGCTGACCCTAGTTAAAGACAGACACAAATGTGAAAAAAAAAGAAAAGAAAAACAAAAAGTAATAAAAGAACCAAAAAACAAATAGGTAAATTTTTATATAGTCTTTGTACAGAAAAGAGTTGATAAACATAAAATCAAAGGCAGAAACCATAAGAGAAAATATTTGTAGATTTGCCATCACAAAGATTGGAAAACTTCATAGAAGTACTAAAAGGTAAATAAGGTGTAAAAAAAAACCAGTTCTTTGTACCTCTATCAAGGATTTTACAAAGGAAGCTATAAGCCAGAAAGCCCCAACTGAGATCTCAAAATAAGCTGAAAAAGTTAAAACTGAGGAGACTGTTTCAGAAAGAGATATATTCTGCCTTTCTGCCACAAGTAAATACCAGCTATGTGTACACAAAATAGAAGCAAGCCCATGTGTGTCTTAAGTCCATGAAGAAAATGGAATGAGTTTTAGTTACATCCTCTTCCAGGCCCCAGTTTCATCATCTCCAAAATGAAAGTAACAATCCCAGTCTTTCATGCTTCACAGGGTGATTGTGAGAGTTAAATGAGAGGAAAGAATGGGAAGCAGCTTTGAAAATTATAAAGTGCCAGGATCTAGGTAAAATCCAATTTTGACAAATACTGAATATAACACACAATTCAATGATACTCTTTTTCCATGACCAGGCTGAAAGCAATACTATTAATAGTATTGCTTTGATGATGCATATGGAAGAATTCTCTTTGAAGGAAAAATCACAAGCTTCTGCCTATGTAGTTTTCCATTTACTTAACAAAGTTGAGTTTCTTGTGGTTCTCAAAAATGTAAAAAATGAAGATCTAGACCACATTAACCATTTAGTAACCTAAAAGAAGGTTACTACTGAAGCATGAGGGTGGCCAAGGGGGACAGCTGAAAAACAGGACAGAAGGTTTAAGCAGGAACCTAAATCAAACAGTGCCTAATAGCCACGCTAGAAATTTCGGACTTTACCTTAGAAACAATAGAAAGCCACTGAAGAGTTTTGAGCAGCAGCACAATATAAACAGAGAAGTGTTTTCAAAAGATCACCTTGGCTCCAGGGCAAAGAATGAATTGGAAAGAACAAAAGTGACAACTAGAAGATAAGTTTAAAAGCTTACACAATAATCTAGGCATAAGTTGAAGGTACCATAAACTAAGGTGACAGTAATGGAGGTAGAGAGAAGGATATGGGCTCACAAATTATCCAAGAATTAAAATCAACAAGACTTAGTGATGGACATGATAAGAGGAATGATAAAGGAGGTATCAAGAATGACAGCCAGGTTTCCAGCTGAGAGATTAATAGAAAACAGTAAACACCATCCCATCCTTAGACTAACAATGGGGCAACTTCACCAAATCGAAAGTGTAAACAAATAATAACAATGATAATAACTGACATTTATTGAGTACTTGCTCAACATCTGCCATTCTGATAAGTACGTTACATGTTTTATTTCATTTAAACCACATAACAAATATCATGAGAAATATCTTAAAATAATGTCCTCTTTATAGATGGGAACTGAAACACTGAGATTTTTTTTTCAAGGTCCACTAGCTAGTTCATGGTAGAGATGGGATTTGGACCAAGCAGTCCACTTCAAGAGCCCAGGCTCCTCACACTTACCCAGAGGAAGATGAGTGAGTGAGGACTCTATGACAGAGCAAAGTCAAGCTCATCTAGAGAAGATGCAGAATGCAAGCAAAGATCCTCACATCCTAGCAGGAAAATGGAAACTATAGAAATTTTGAAAGAAAGAGATGAACCTTGGAGCTAGATACTTTCCCTTGAGAAGCTTTGTGTTAAGATGAGAGACTTGAAATCCTCGTTTGTCTAAACTATGATACAGAGTCAGTTATAAGGTTTGCTTTGGTGACTGTGATGGTTAATTTTGTGCATCAACTTGACTGTGTTATGGGGTACCCAGACCTTTGGCTAAATGTAAATTGTTCTGTGTGTGTGTGTGTGTGTGTGTGTGTGTATTTCTAGATGTGATTAACATTTGAATCAGTAGACTAAGTAAAGAAGATTGCCTTCCTTAATGTGGATGAGCTTTATCCAATCAGCTGAAGGCCTGAATAGAACAAAAAGGCTGAGTATGAAGTAATTCGAACTGAGACATTGGTCTTATCTGGTCTTCAAACTTAGACTGAAGCATAGGCTCTTCTTGGATCTCCAGCTTGCTGGTTTTCAGACTATAACTTACACCATTGGTCTTCGTGGTTCTTACGCCTTTGGACTTGGACTCTCTATCTACTTCTCTCTCTCTCTTTTTCTCTCTCTCCCTCTTTATCTCTCCCTTCCTCTCTGTCTCTCTCTCTCTCTCTCTCTCTCTCTCTCTCGAATGCCTTATGACTCAAATGGGGCAAAAAAAAAATCCTAAGGCTTTTGCTCAAGTTTTTCATTCACTTATTCAAGCAAAAAAAGTATTTTTTAAAGCATATTATGAGTCCAGGCACTGTTCTAGGCAATGCAGATTTGAATAAAAAAAAAAAAAGGAAAATCCTTGCCCTCACGATGTATATATTCTTCTGGAAGAGGCAATAAAATACATTCAAAAAAATGTGAAAAGTAAACCATACATAATACATTAAATAATGTTGAAAGCTAAGGAGGAAAAAACAGAAGGAGTGATGTGAAATGGTGATGGGGAAATGTTGAAATTAGGTCAGAGGTCAAACAGCCATTGGGAAAGAGGCATTCCCTTTCATCTGGAGCCACAAGACTGCCATTTCTGCCTCCATGTGGGTGGAGTTTGACTGAAAATGAAGCCAACTCAGGGGAAAGCAGAACCAAGAGTCGCATAGAAACAAAATCTTAATGACTTCATTGGAGCACCTGGACTCAGCTGTGCCTCAAGTTTTTTCTTTTCAGTTATATAAGGCAATAAATGCTCTTATTTTTTGTTTGAATTGGGTTTTCTGTCACTTGAAACCAAAAAAAGACCTGACTAATGCCAACACTTTCAAGTACATATAGAAACTTAAAGTACCTTACAATGTGTTTCTAAGTGGGGTTCCTGCTGTACTTGGATTATTGAATAGCTAGAACTCATTTCTAATTAGCAGCATACATTTACATGCAAACACCTAAAATTAAAAGACCTTAAAAACAGCATGTTCACTTAAATGTGTTTAAACAAGTTCCCTAAAGTGTGGTTTATACTATTAATTTAAGGAACCCTTTCTTAAAGATTGTTCCAAGGTTACTCTTGTCCAGATCGAATGATATTTTAGCAGATACATTTCTGCCACTGTAAATAGAATGGTTATACAGTGTCATTTTAGACTTTTTTGAAGTATTATTAGACAGAACAGAAAAAATACCTTATTTTTTGTTGGTGGTGTTGGTTATATTTTAAAGGACACAGAGCCAGGGGTCAATCTTCATCTGCTCAAAAGGGAGGACCACTCATCAGCAACTGGCTGTCCTACCATGCTAGGGTTCCAAGTACACTAGGACCATGCTCACTGGTGTTAACTCAACTATGTCATTATGATCTGCCACAACACGCCAGCTGACCAGAACCCCAACACTGTATTAAAGCTCATTTAAATTTAAGATTAGAAAAAGCAATAAATACATGTTTAATTTTCCTCATCCTCCTTTCTCCATTCCTCCCCTCTATTTAATCTTCCTTCCTTCCCAGTCCTAAATAAAAACCAACAAAACAAAGCCAAATAACAACCACAAAATGACAGTGGCTCTCCCCTTCAACCCCACATCCCTCTAGGGCACCCTTTTTACATATATAGCAGATTGTTAGGTGGGACTTCTGCTCCTCTAGAACCTACCAGGAGGACACATGCATGGAACCAGGAGATGATAAGCACCCCACATTATAGGGAAGCCACAGACAGGGAGAAAACATCTCCTTGGGGCTTATTAAAAGAAAGCTAATCTAACTCTGCCACTTTTGCCATTCCTGGAGCAGAGTCTACTCCATCATTTATGAATGACCAAAAACAAGGAGATTCAAAGGAATCCTGAGATATGGGAATGAGCCATCAGCCTGGGTGAGCTAACCTTGGCCTTTCCTCCCTATAGAGCCGTTCCTTCCTATAAAGCAAGGTGTGAAACTACTTCTCTCTTATTAAGCAAAGAGAGAGGGCTGCATAAGTATCAATCACAGAGTGACCTGTAAGAAGGGGAGACTGGCTTCTTTTCCCAGGTTGAATGTCTGCATATGCAGCCTATTTGCTCAGCTGCTCATGCCTATCTAAGCAGGGGAAACAATTAGAGAGAGAAAGAGCAGAGCAGAGAAAGGGGTAATAAGTGGAACATCATGTGGATTTGTAAGTTTCCTCTGGATAGTTGAATTGTAGGGAAGATAGCTTGGCTTGAACCAACTTTCTAGTACTCCACCAAGACCAACCCCCAAGGTGGACGCTAAGGCGACTGCAAACCCAGGTGGGGCTTCCACACTGGGAAACTGTGCAGTGGAAAGGCCTCCTACAAGACTCCAGTGATTTCATGCAGGCATCTTAGGAGGGAGACTCAACAGTCAGCAATTACTATTCAGAGAGGGAGCAACACCCAACAGAGGATATAGGCGCACAGTTAAGTACTAAGCTTGTTAAACTTCTTACCTTACCTCTTCCTCCTGCCCCAATCCTGAGAATATGAAATAAGAAGGATTAGAGGAAGAGTGAGGGAGCAGACCCTACCATTCCAAGGGCCTCAAGTTGAAGCTTTGGGGGTGAGGAAGGGAACATTAAATAAACAGGAGACTTAACTTTTAAACTAGATTAATCAGGATTGGCATTTTCAATATCTGAAATCAACTGGAAAGCTATTGGTACCCAAGAAGTTGTTAAAGGACAAGAAAAAGGATCCCGATCAGAATACAGACAAAGACAGTGACTAAAGAAAAATAAAATCTATTCTGAGTCAGACTTCTGTCTGGAAGGCTTACATCGACCAAACATCCCTAAAAATGAGTCTCTTGCATTTGCTCAACCCTGTGGCAAATTTACACACCACATCAGCTCAAGTTTCCCATGAAATCACAGGTAATATTTTGTGGTGATAAATGCAAGGGGAAAGCAGAGAACCTCTTCAATATTGAGGAAATCCACAGTTCATGGGAAGAAAGAAGAAAATCCATAGCATATACTAGAAAATGAGATTTCCTAAGACCTTGGGATAAAGCTTTTAAAATTGCAAGCAACACTGAGATTTAAAATTTGAAGTTAAATCACAGCAAAACTTTTCAATAATATATATATATATATATATATAAACTTCTTCTATTTGATGGGAACCTTACTAGTAACTTAATGAGGATTTTTGTTTGCCTGATCTCACACACTTGTTTTATTCAGCCTAAATGCAGCCTAAATAACCAACATTAACTTTACATATTGAGTTTATACAACAGTATTGTACTATATTTGAATATTTCTGTCTATGAGTTTCAGTCACCTTGAGATTTCAGGCTGAACCAGAAGTCAAAGCCTAAGGCTTTAGCTCAGAGAACACCTATGGTTTTGTCTTCCCCGCACCTCTTCTTTCTGGGTCTGGTTGCCATCCCCCCTTTTGGTGAACAGCTTCTCAAAATATACATGCACAAAAACACCCAAACATACACACGCATGCACTATAATACACACACACACACACACACACACACACCCCACACATCACCCTGGCCTCCCTGGTCAAGGCAGAGCTGCATCTCTTCACATGGCCTTGCATTCCTGGACTTGACGGTTGGTAAAGAAGTGAAAAGGTGACTTGAGCTTGGACAGTCACAGTGCACTTTCCCCCTGGGCACCATGTATAGTCCTTAGTCTGCTAGGTAACTCTAGCAAGACTTTGGGAGGCCTTCCCTGGTTATTTTTTGAAAAGAATACAGAGTTCCTCTCTTTGGTAGTAGAAAATCAAAGTCCACATGAACTCAGGAAGTCTCAATAACCATAGAGAAGAAGGCAATAAGGACTAGGAGAGAGTGAAGTCAATACATGCAGAGACAACCAGAGTAAGAGACTGAGGGGTGAGTCCCGCGGACATTCAGACCCCTGAAGGCAGTCACGTCTAAGGCCATTGTCTTTCTCTCCATCCTGCATTTTGATTACAAGAATTCATAAATCCTTGGTTCTAAGTTTGTTTCCAGTGGGCTTCTGTCCCCTAAAACCAAACAATTTCAGAGTAATAAAGTTACATATAAAAATGCCATGTCATAGCTCTGGTTTGTATCTAGCTCAAGGGAACAAGAGACAGAATAAAAGGGAGGAGTCTTGGTCGAGAAGAAATAAGTAAAGAATGGGGCAAGAGGAGACAGCATTAGAGACTATTAATCAGGTGACGAAAGAGCGGAGATTTAAAAATATCTTGGATATTTGAAACTGTTGGGTAAGAGAAACTGTTATGACATGAAAACAGGCTCTAGAAAGTTTCACCCTACATCAAAGAACAGACTTTATAGAAAATGTCCCAGAGCTAAATCAGTCTTCGGGAAACAGGAATCATGCAGAGAGGGCCTGGACACCTCAAAAGGATCCATACACCACAGTTAAAAGAATGACCCAGTAGAGTTTTTTAATCACAATTTTCACAGTGGAACTCTTTCTTCTAACCAACTGTTACTCTGAACACAAATATATAACAGATAAAAGCAATAAATCAATACTTGAAAATTTTAAACCTTTATTATTTGATCTCCAATATTCATTGTTTAGGGAACCCCTAAATCCCCTCCAGGAAACATTTGGATTTTGTGGAGCACAAGGTGAAAACCACTGACCAGAAACACACTCCCACACATGTGCCTGTTCCATGCACTTTATACCATGCTGAAAGACAGCCTGATACTCTAGCAACTATGAAAATACTGTACATCACACAGTACTCGTAGAAACCATGGAATTTACATGCAGATACTTGGTACTTTTAGAAGGAAAAGAAACTATATCTAAGCTTGCTTATTTAGACCACTGCTTTTCTTCTTTATTCCTACCAAATTCTCATGTTCCTTGCAATTGCACTCGTGCTTTCTTCAATCATGCCCCACATACTGCTTTTTCTCAGGAATTTCCATTTATATTTAATGCCTATATATTGTAATTTCTTGAAAAGGACAAAGACAGAAGTCCAGCCAAGGCCATGAGACTGTTTTTCTCCTAAGGAACTGTCAGCCAAATTTCTCAGGGAGGAACTGGAAATGAAGTGAGAGACATTGATAAATTTCTCTGCTGAACAATCAATAAAAGCTCCACCATCCTGCTCAGATTCCCACTGTGGAAGCAAGAGCCATAATTACACTGTCAAAAATTTAAGCTGCCCAGGCTGACAGCAACCCACTTGAAAAATGACAAGTGATTGGCACTCAGTTTGGAGTGGAGAACCTGGATTGGCAGACAGAGTGATGAAGGCAAAAGGCAAGAGTGAAATTTCCTTATTGACTATAGCTACCCAAACCCCAGACCGCCACTCAGGAGGAATCCTGAGACCCTTTAGTCACATTAGCGCATCAAAGTGAGCAGCTGACAGAAATTACTAAACAATCTGAACTCCACCAGCAACTCAGAACCTGTCTCATCTACTCCCGAACAAACAGAAACAGAAAAGATGGTGCTGTGTGTGGGTGTGTATGTGCAGGTGTAAGTGTATAAGGGTGTGGGACTTTTCCTACATTCAAAGAAATACATGAAATATGCTTTCAACTCCATCTTGCCTTGTGACAGCTGAACACCAACGCCTGTTTGCTTAGCGATTTTAATCTAAGATAAAAATCAGCTGGAGCCGAAGGGTTTCAAAGGGCAATAATAAAGAATGAGATGGAGGGAGAAGGTGGGAAAGTGATCGGACTGACATGCAGACCATTTGTGTGATTCTACACGACCTGAGCTGGCGTTAAATTAGAATCCATTCAGCATTGCTGCTGAATATTAGGAACCAAATGTCTGCCAAGGGCCTCGTTTGCTGGGCAGTGCCCTGCTTTGGACTATACTGGGACCCATGCAAATAGTTTCTAAGAAAGCCTTTATTGTAACCACTCCCGGGAATGGTGGTTATCCATGACTGGGAAGCAGCTGCACCAAGAGAGATTAAAATCTAAAGGTGTTGACTGGGAGGTGGGAAGAGAACAGAAGATGCCTGGGAATGTGGGTACCGCATGATATCCCAGGTTAAAACCCTTCTGTTACTTTGATGAAAAGAAATAGACAATAAAATTAATATGGAGAAAAATCTCTAGGTAGATTTTGAAACTGAAGCCCCCACCGCCGCCATGCCCCATATTTTCTCATACCTAAAATAAAATACAAGATAATCAGTGATGGGTACTCAGTGCTTTTGGAAAGGGGAAAGGATTTTATCAGAATAACAATAACACTGTGTTTTGTGTGCCCAACACTCTGGAGCACTTCATGAGCAGTAAGTTTATGAAGTGGGAACTGTGTTTTTCGGATTTTTTAGAGATCTGTTGAAGATCATAGCTGATCTGTGGCAGAACGGGGCCCATTTCTGATTCCAATTCGATTAACCCACTAGAATAGTGTTTCTCCGAGTGTAGTCAATGGGCCACCTGAGTCACATCACATGTACATTTCCAAGCCCAGAAATCTAGATTTACAAAAACCTCCCCAAAAGGGTCTTCTGTGCACCAAAGTCTGGTGAATCTCCTCATTATGTTATCCCGGGAAGCCGAGTGAATGCTGGGTCTTTAGGGACTTCCTGGGTGCAAAGCAGTGAATCAAGTTGCTCACTAAATTGGATACTCGACGGTGAAAGAAAATTAACTTTTTCCTAAAGCCCCAGTGTCACTAGATCCTCCTCTGGCCCTGGCAAAAGGCCAGTGAAATTATGTAATGATTTTAGCCATGATATACCACCGTGCTGGAGGGGGAAATCTGTCTGAGACCTCAGGTGGTGAGGGAGAAGTGACAGGAGAGGATAGATGAGCTGCACATGGGGCTGCAATTCTCTGACAGATACATCAGGAAAGGAATCCCTGTCACCCAAATGGCTGAGCTCTTTTCTACCTAATATTTCTTATGCTGCAGCATCAGATCAGAGAGGAAACAGCTTGATCTTTGCCCGTGTTCAATGGGCAAGCTCTGTGATTCAGGTGATCCTAGTCAATTATCTGTCCTAAACGCTTTGGGGAATGTTTAACCAGTTTAGAAAATGGCCTGATCTGAGAATATGGGAAAAGGGGGAGGGAGAGCGAGCAGGGAGAAGGAGAATAAAGGAGTGGGAGGGAGGAAAGGGGGGAGAGAGAGAGAGGAGGGAGAAAGAGAATAAAGAAGAAAGAGGGAGGAGAGAAAGGGAGGAGGGGGGAGAGAGAGAGGAGGGAGAAGAAGAAAGGACAGAGAGGGAGGAGAAAGAGGAAGGAGGAGATGGAAATGAGGAAAGCAGAGGGAGAGGAGGTCTCATTCTCAATATCCAGTAACATCAGATGGCTGGAGTAGCAGCATTTTTTCTGAACTTACAGAATTTTTGAAACATATTAGAGGCATCTACTTTGCTTCAATTGCCCCATATTGACTGTAAGCAATGAGCTAGGGATTTTCTTGACATTTGCTTAATCACAAAGGCTTACATGCACAGGGTACATTTAAAATATAGGCACAAAAGGTATATTTATGAGTTCTTTCACTGATTCTTCACACTAGAGCATGAGAATTAGATGAGCTTGGAATGAAAGAAGCAGAATAAAAGAATTAGGAGAGTTTTCATTTTTCCTCATTTGAATTCCTATTTTCAGTAAGAGTTGTGCTATCTGCATCATACGGGACAGTGGCTCTCAACTCTGAGGATTCCTCCTAAGCCTGGGGTCCTCTGGACGATCTATGGGCTGGCTGAACCATAAATATACACTAACTTATTCCCCAGATGTGTTTTCTTACTGGTAAAAAGCAGCACATTGCGTTGGTGGCTTAAGAGGCCATTGAGCTAGAGCAAACATTTGAAAACCATGGCTGACGTGGGAATAGATCCTGGGCTACAAAATCAGTGTAGTTGTTTGCTGATGAAGACAGGAGGAAAAAAGGTCTCCTTGGAAGTTGATCACAGAATCAGTATAGTAAGCATTTTGAATTTCTGTCCAATGAGTTATGGGGTATTTTTAATCTCACAAAATTTGATCCCCAGTGTCTAGCACACTGGGTAGCCCACAGTCAACACTTAATAAATGCTCGAGGAAAAGATCTTGCTTCCTCTCATAGTAAGCCAAAAGAGGCACAAGCATGCTTTTTGATAAATAATGATTGGGGCCTGCGGTCGGTATGAGACAGAGTCTGGACAAAGAAAAATGGCAGATTCCTCAGCACAGCTCCATGCCCTCATCTAGAGCAATTATCCCATGACAAGTGGATTATTTTGTGTTGCCAATATAGAAATATCAACGTAAATTACATTATGTTTTCTGGAGATTGAGTCACCTTCTGGAGCCCATATTTTTGATCTGCCTTTGGCTCATGCTATGCAACCAAAAGCATATAAATACCCACTGAAATATGCTTACTCATTATTTTATACTGATATTTTACAGTTGATACTAAGGATTATCCTGGCACACTTGGTAATTTTCTGACTCTCAAGGGGAAAAAAAAAATGTCCATTTTGCAAAATGGAATGAGATGATCAGAAAGCAAATAAAGTTGGAGCGGAAACACACTGTAGCCTAATCTCTTTTGTCCTAGGAATCCTTAAACGCCCCACCTATCTGTAAGAGGATTCTAAGTAGAAGTGTAATTAAACACTGCTCATGGGTTAGGTGGTTGGGGGAAACAGGAAGAGGTTCAACAACCAAATGAGGTTGTCTGTATTTGATTTGGGATACCAGGCTTCTGCATGTTAAGAGACATCTGTACATGCTACGTAATTGTATCGGTCAGTTTTCACTAGGCTATGCTGCATTTACTAATGCAAATCTCAGTGACTTAAGACAAAGGCTTATCTCTCACTCACATACATGAAAGCAGTAGGTCATCTGCAGTACTGCCTCATGTCGTCTTCATTCAGGTTCTAAACAGAAGGAACTGCCCCTATCTGGGACAGGCTATTCTCAAGTGGCAGGAAGAAAATGCAATGGCTAAAGCATAACAGGTCTTAAAACCTTCACTTGGCCATGCAGTCCCCCATTTCTGCTTACCTTCCACTGACCAAAGCAAGTACAAGGCTAAGTCTGCTCTTGCAAAGGGTCCAGGAAGTATGGTCCACCCACAAGGAGGCACTGAAAGTCACCTAACAGTGGGTGGAAGTATACACAATCCTCTTACAGAAAGGGGAGCAAATAATTGGGAACTGTAGTGTACTCTGCCACAGGAATCATCACAGTTTTACTTGTTCTTTAAGCAAATAGTGCCTTGTTCTAACTGACCTGGTTGGCTGAGCAACTATAGTCAAGGACTTTTAAACAGTTTTATCAGTTTCCACTGCTAGACACAGCTCTACTTCATTTCCTCTCATCAACTGCCTCACTCACCGTGCAGAGAAAGAGTTCCATTCCTCACAGCCAGGAACTTGACTCCATAGGGAAAGAAGGGAGTTGAGTGGGAACTCCCATAGAGTGTGATCTGAGCTCTGCCTTGGAAGGGCTTGTCTTCAGATCCAATCCGGAGCTCTCCACCATCAGAAACAAGGATGGCGTGCGCCCTGAGCTCGATGGGTCCTGGGGCCATGAAAATCAGCTTGCCCCCTAATAGACAAAGGGAAAATTGTCAGTCCCTGGGAGGATAAGGCTTACCGTTTTGTCAGTTTCAATGCCTGATGAAATCCCCTTCATTTAAATACTTCTGCTGGAATGTAAACTTATTTTATCATGCTCTCTCTTGTAGAAGCACAATAGGGTAGACCAGACATCCAGGAGTGGAAGCACTATGATTTAGCCAGTTTAGGTTAGCTATTACTATTCTCTGCCGCTTCATTTATTACATTTTCATGACAATAATCTAAATGTCCAGCAATTTAGGAATGGTCAAATAATGTAGGAGAAGATCACTAACTTTACCATTTAACAATAGATAAAATTAAGTACCAAAAAAAAAAAAAAAAAAAACCCTGGGACATAAACACATAAACAAGAAATAGGGCTAGAAGAAGATGTGCCAAAATTGTAAGAATTATAGTAAAAGGAAATGTAACTAGGGCTAACATTGTGGCATTTGTAGCATTTTAGTTGACCAGCATCCATTATACTTTATTTTGTTAACATACCCTAATTTCCTTGAGGTATTGCTCTGCCCCATTGACTAGAGCTGAGTGGAACTGTCAAGCAAGACATCTTATCCTACTATGGCCAGAGTCACATACTCGGGCTTTAAGAGAAATATGGAGCAAAAGGGAAGAGAGAGAGGAAATGTTGAGATCTCAGTTCCTGGGGTGGCATTCTAAGGAGCCTGGGAAGAATACCTGCTTCTGAGACACCCACCTGCCCACCTCCCTACCTGCCCCACCGCCCACCGCTTGCATCAAATGTTTTGATTCCTATGTATTTCTGTCCCTGATTTTTCAGACTGTTTTCCACTGATTAGTAGGTTGCCCAATATCTTCCCAATAAATTCCACTTTTAAAAGAACAGCTGGGTTCTCTTATTGGCAACCAGATAACCTTAACTAATACATATACTGTTTTGCTCTGATGTCCAACTTTTCAGTAACATAAGAATATTAGTTTATAATAGAATTATTTTGTATTATGAGATTAAATAATTTAAAAATTAAAAAGATATTTTCATTTTTATATCTTTCTTCAAAAAGGTTTAGAATATTTACATTTTACATAGAATTTTCTCAATAATGTCAAAATAATTAAAGCATCCCATATAAATAAACACTTTAACCTCAATAAGCTATTTAGTCCATCTTCCTCCTGCAAGTGGTTTACAAAAACACCAGACTAGACTCTTCCATCCTGTAACAAAGTAGTCAGAGTTGTGTCTTTATATCAGACACACCAGAGGTCCTCTTTTCTAAATCCAACAATAATTTCCCATCTCACTCAGAATAGAAGTCAGAGTCCTTACACTGGGCTACAAAAGGTCCCTCATGATTTGTTACCTAACCTCCAATACCTCTCTAATATCATTTTCTAACGCTTACCTGTTCACACATATGCTCCAAACATATTGGCCTGCCTGTTAGGTCTCAAACAGGCCTCAGGGCCTGCGCATAAGCTCTTCCCTCTGGAACATTCTTCTGACATTCCCGTGAATATCATGAATAAGAATTATCAGAAATATCAGAAATACCTGGAATGTTATCGGAATTATCAGAATGTTCTGTTATTTCCATGGCTCACTCTCCCTTGTTACTATTCAAATGTTAACTTCTCACTGAGGCCTTCCCTCTCTAGTCTATATAAAATAGCACACCCTAGCTCCTTGCTTAAATGTCTTTTTCTTCGTAATACTTGATATCAGGCATATTATATATTTACAGTTTTATTTTCTGCCCTCTCCCCACCAGAATGCATGCTTCCTGAGGGAAATTATCTGTTTTGTTCACTTCTAAATTCTTGGTGTCTAGAAAAGTTGCTGGTAGGTAGTTGGCACTCAATATACAATTAATTGTTGAGTGAATGAATGAATGGACATATCTTTTTGGAGATTCTGATTTAAGTGGCTCTATTTCTTTATGTACAAACACACACACACACACACACACTCCCATTTTCTCAGAAAGGATGTTGTTCTTATGCTTAATCTATAAGCCCACATAGTGTCTCAATGAGCAAAGGGGGGCAAAGGATGTAGAGAGAGCAAAGTAACAGAAATGTCTCAAAAGGCAGATTCTACTATAATAAGAAGAGTTGTGGTGAGAGGCAGTAGAGGGCAAAGACTCTTCATCTGCTAATGTAGTCATAAATCCAGAGTGCCAAGCTATTGAGTTGAGTTTTTGTTGCTTTCTAGAAATCACAGCTGGAAGTAGTTAAACATGCACTGGAGAAATGAGAGGGAGAAAAGAAAAAGGCAAAAATGACTTTAGTCATTATCATGTAACCAAAAATAAAATTTTAAGCCCCCCAAACCAACTGAATTGACCCCTCCTCTTAGGCAAGGGCATTCCAAAGTTAAACTGTAAAACTAATTCAGGCCATGATGGGGAGTGTCAGAGATGCTTCATTATACCCTCCACCTTTTGGAATACAGACATAAGTAACCAGCATTAACATTAAAACAGAGACATTAAGACCGACAAAACAGACTCTGTAGCAATAAGACACCAAATTTCAACCTGACTCTAGTATAGCAACACATGACAGATAGCTGGCCCTGAAAGAAACTGAAGTATTTTACCCCAAAATATATTAAATGGCCCTGCAAAGCTGTCTCTTATGGGGAAAATCTACATTCTGTAGAAAATTCCCTTCCTTTTCTGGATCTTTACCCTGATCCAGGAGAGTGCTAACTAAGAGTCTGTAACCTTTTTAGGTCTGCTAAGAAATATTTACAATCTTTTCTCTCTGAAGCCTGCTACCTGGAGGCTTCATCTGCATAATAAGAACCTTGGGCTCCACAACCACTTATCTTAACCCAGATACTCCCTTCTGTGGATTCCAGGTCTTTAGATAAGTTAGTAAGTTAACCCTTTCAACCAATTACCAATCAGAAAATCTTTGAATCCATCTATGACCTGGAAGCCCCTGTACCTACTTGTCTAATCTTTCCAGACCAAACCAATGTACATCTTATATGTATTGATTGATGTCTTATGTCTCCCAAAAACATATAAAACCAAGTTGTAGCCTGACCACCTTGGGCACATGTACTTAGGACCTCTTGAGACTGTGCCTCAGGCCATGGTCATTCAAATTTGACTCAGAATTAATCTCTTCAAATATTTTACAGAGTTTGACTCTTTTCATTGATAATTGTTTACCTCCATCTTAGTGCAGAGATAGTGATCAATAAATGTTTGACTTAACAGTCAAATATGGAGGCTACTTCTTCCCTAACTTCTCTTCAGCTTTCCTCAGCTCTCTTCCTCAAGCCTTCTTTTCTTCAATTCTATGCCATCAGTAACAGTCACGGGATGTATACTTGGACCAGAACCCTTCAAGGGCCTTTTCTTTCAGCCACAATTTAGAACAACACACCCCGCCTAGGTATCCAGTTTCTCCATCTGGAAAATGGGCATGGTAAGAATTTCACCCTCAGAAGATTAAGGTGAGATTTATTGAAATAATTCTTATAGATCCCTGGTCTGAAGTCTGACATCTATTCAATGCAATGGTCTCTGTGGCTATCATCACACTCACCATCTTCACTTCCTCCATTATTGCTATGAAACCATCTTTGCAAAGATTCTGACAATGAGAAAAATCTAACCTGGCTTACTCCATCTTGCTCCTAGCCTCACAGGCTGGCTGGCTTCGCTCATTCCTAGGTGTAGGCCAAACTAACTATGGGAGGAATTTAGTTTATAGTCTAACCTTAAACAAGGATGATAATAAACCTTCCCAAAATTAAACTACCTTTGTAAAACTAATGAAAGTCCACAAGGCTAGGATTATAAGAGGGGCCAAAATTCTGCTAAGATGTTCAGCATATTTAAATGATTACCAGCCATTGTTCGAGAGGTCACAAGATTTGCAACTTTTCCAATTACTGCAACAGATAACATCGCTATTGTAGAAACTAAGATTGGTCTTTTGAGATTTTTTTTAGACTTTTGTATTTCTGACCACCAGCTGACTTCACTCAGATTCATGACCCAAGCCTCAACCAGTCCTGTGGCCCCTACCTAAAGACAGACTCAGTACACAAGGACTGTTTTCCATACCCCTATGATGTCATCCCCAACAAATCAATATTCCCCATACCCTAGTCCCCTGCCCAACAAACTATCCTTGAAAACCCATAACCTCTGAGCCTCCAGGGAGACTGATTTGGGTAATAACTCCATCCCCCAAATGGTGTGGATGGCCTTGCATCAATTGAATGCTTTCTTTACTGCAATGCCATGGTCTTGCCAAATTGATTTTGTCTCTTCAACTGGCAGGAAGAACTCACCAGGTGATTAGATCTACAACCTGCTCAATTTCTATAAGTACCCTACCTCTTGAGCACTGCTAGACCATCTGCATCCAACATCTCTCTGTTACTGGTCCTTTTGAAATATTTTGTCATATATAATATTTCATACTCTAAGGTAAAGCAGCAAGGTCAGTCTACAGGCTCCATGCCAGAGCAGTACCATACTGCTTACCAGACTTCCAAAAGATTCCCCAACAATTTTGACTCTTTTCCTTTCATTGTAATTGTTTGGGTGAAGGAGAAAGGACAAGATGGAGGAAGGTGAACAAGAAGGCATAATCCATGTTGCTTCTGGGTTCTTCCTCACGAACATTCCCGTGCGCAGGAAAATGCAGCCCGCCCCGGGAAGATGCAGATCAACCAAGCATGCGCCAGATGACGTCAATCCGAAGAGATCGAAACTTACCCAGCCACACCTATGGAGACGCCCCTATCACGCCCTTATCCCGCCCACTGCCCTCCCCCTTCCAGTACCAATGCATAAAAGTCTGCCACTGGCAGGAGCCAGCGTGACTTCTTCGGCCCCCGCATTTGTGGACCGGAGAACATCACCCGAGAGCGCCGGCGCGACTTCCCTGGCCCCCCACACCTGAGGACCTGAGAACCTCGCCCAAGAGTGTGTGCATATTTGCAATAAAAGACTGCCACTTTCTTACGTACTTTGGCCTCATGTTTAATTACTTAGATCTCCTAAATTAAATTAAATTAAATTAAATTAAAACAGTCATTACATAGAAATGCAGTAATAATCATGGATCCCACCGTGAACAAGAGGGAAGAAATGTGACCTGTGCTACAGATCAAATTTTATGTTAACTAAAATTTTTCCCTCACAGCCACATGTCATTAATGTCCTAAACAATTACATTCAACTGGTAGAACATGGATTTGCATGACAGGACTCCCACATTGTAAATAGTCAGGAAATCTAAACTGACCTTGATGAGCAAGTGGTGAAGGCAGGGAACAAAATCAAGGTTCCTATTCTGAGTCTGCTATTGACCTCTGAATGAGCCTCAGTAAGTCTCATACAATTGCTGGGCCTCAGATTACTCAGGTCCCAAATCTCTCCTACTCAGTGCCTATCAATCGTCTGTGGTTTCATCCGCAAAGTGGAAGGCAGAATCATAGGTTCCTTTCAACTCTAGAACACTTGACGTCTACATCTTTATGAATGCAGTCAGATGTGCATGGGACACTAATGGAGGCACAAGGCTCATGTTTTCCTGACCCTGTTTGTGCTGCAGTAATCACTAAATTTTCTCTTGAGCAAAATATGAGATGCACAGTCAGGAATTAGAATAAGACTACAGGGAAAACAAGGAAGCTAAAATTTATTCAGCACCTACCATGTGCCAAAATCTGTAAATATATTGTCTGAAATGACCTTCAAAACCAGTCTGTGAGATCAAGATCACATTCTTTATTTCACAGAGCAGAATGTGGCTAAGAGGTATTCATACCTTTCCAGCCCAGAGTAGACAGAACCAAGCATTAGAACCCAGGACCACCCAACCAAAAGGCTCAGATCCTATCCATTTCCACAAACCTTCCCCAGTAGCTCTCAATTAATTAGGGTTGTTCTCATAGTTACATTTAAGGAAAAACATGTGTGAACCTAAGAAAGTTTGCTTATGGCTTGTTTATACATGATTTATTTTAATTTTGTTAATGAAGATATACCTCATCTTATTCCAAAAAGGATTTGAAACAGATTACAAGGATTAGTGGGTAAATATATAAACCTGGTCTTTGTCCCTTCTACCATGAAGCAAAATATTAAATACACTGTAACAAATTGGTAGAAATTTTGAAACATCATTTACTGACAGGAACTAATAATGATGCTAATGAAGGGAGAAAAACTCATCCCAAAGAAAATGAATTATTTGTGTTGTCAGGAGTGTTATAAACAGGACTAATTAATTAATATGAACATCGTTAACTTCTGCTAAAAAGCATCCCCACCCCACTTTCTTAGTGGCAAATATAAGAAAATCTAGGTACATTTAGAAGAAAGTTTGATGAGGAATTCAGGTGTTTTTGCCTGAAATAATTAGATAAACAAATGAAACTTTCTTTGTGTGAAAGAAGATAAAGTTTATACTTAATCTATCTCTGTGCCAAGGCACCAAGACTTTCATCCTCACACTTTATTAGTTTAAAATAAATATACAGTGGGCTGCTTTAAAGGATAGTCACTTGAGTATGGGAGGGCTGTGGGAGGACTTTATTCTATACTTTATAGAGCTTGACCCCATTTCTAAATGCTGAAATAAAGAGCAGGGTTGAAATCAGCCTTTGGCTGTAACCCTTAAATTGCTTGTTATGACTTTCATGAAAGCTGACTATGTCCCACAAGTAACCTTGGGTAATTTTATAAAAATCAATCAACCATCATTATTGCTACTTCCCCCTAAAATAAATAAATGAACACAACTTTTTACATGTAATCACCTCTTTCCATTAAACATCTCTTTTGTTTCTTTTAAAGGGAAGTAAAAGAGACTTTTAGCAGCTAGCTAATGTTTGCAAAGTACATCAAAATCTGCTTTTGGCTAACCCAACAATTAGTCATCCCCTATAATAACCACAAAATAATTTGTTGTGTTTTTTTTAAGAAAACAAATACACAATTCTATTTTCCCCCTTACAGAAAAAAATTAAAGTATAAATATTTTACCATACAATACTAGTCTCCAAAAGAGTGGCTATACCTACTATCTTCAACTCTTTTTCATGACTGTCTTTTGAACCCTCTCTGGTCAGGCCTTTACCTGATGAACCTGCAAAACTGCTCCTGTTAAGGCCACGGATGGCAACCACATTGGTGAATCTAAGGCTCAGTGCTCAGTCCTCCTGAGTGACCAGCTGCTTTTGACACACTTGGTCACCCCTTTCCTAAAACTCCCTCTCCTCATTTGCCCAGCCTCTTTGTTTTTCTTTCTTTCATTTTCTCGTCTCTATTTTAAAAATCCAGTGTCTCTATCCTTCTATCAGATTTTCATCATGTGCTATATTCTATACATTGTATTGAATCTCTAAAGAAAACCTCATAAAATGCAAAAGTGCTAGTAACTCATAAAAGAACAGAAGAATAAATTCTTGTATTTAGAACTTTTGTCTTTCCTTCACCTGATATCTATTTTCATGTCTTCATTTTTAGCAAATCCTAAGAAAGCTCCCTATTGACTCAATGACAGTGAGCACATGGGACTTCTCTAATTAAGTAGGTTAGGTATAAACCCACCTGGTTTTCCTCTACTTCTTAGGCATCCCCTTCTCAGCCTCTCCTGCCTGATTCCTCCTGATGATCCCAACCACTGCCACTTGGTGGGCCCCAAGTCTCAGCCCTCTAAACTCTTTTCTTCTCAGTCTCTGTAGACCATGCCAGTTGTCCCATCTTGTCTTAAGGTTTTAAACACCATTGAATGCTAATTGTCAATGACTCCCAAATTTATATCTCCAAGCCTGTGCCCTCAGCTCAAGATACACACACCCAACTGCCTACTCAACATCTCTACTTGGATGTCTCATAGTTTCTCAACTATGAGTATCCATGAACTCCTTTCCTTGTCTTGCCCCACAGATCTTCCCTCAGTCCTTCCCATTCCATGAATGGTAACTTCATCCTTGCAACTGCTAAGTCTGAAAACCATAGAGTTAACTTTCACTGTCTCTCACTCCATAATCAATACTTCAGGAAATTTTACGCATTCCACCTTCAAAACGTCCCCTATAACCCAACCACTTACCACCTCCACATCTACTTCTGGGGTCGAAGTCACTCTCATCTCACCCATGGATTATTGTAGCAGCATCTTAACTCAGCTCCCTGTTTCTGCCCTTATCCTCTACCTCAGGATCAATTCTCAAAACAGCACTCAGTGCTGCCATTGCTTCTTTTCATGTAAACCTATCATGTTACCTCTCTGCCAAAAATCTTCAATGACTCCCATCATACTTGGAGTCAAAGCCTATCAAACCCTACAGGACTGGTTCTCTCTGGCCCGATCTGCCTCTGTTCTCCCCCTTGTTCCAATATTCCTTTTTGCTCCCTTGCCTCACAACCTTTGCTCTTGCTGTGTGCCAATATCCCCAACCACCACCTCCAATGTGTATTCCCTATCCACCTCTCCTGCTGCATTTTTCTCCATGGTACTACGCAAATTTAACAAAAACTATAATTTGCTTATTTTGTTTATTGACCGTTTTCCTTCTAGAAGTAAACACCGTGAGAGCAAGATTGTGGCCTGTTTTGTTCACAGCCATAGTCCCTGTGCCTGGAACAGTGCTGGCACATGGGAAATGCGGTAAGTGATCACTCAATACTTGTTGAATAACGAGGAGTTGAAATTATCAAAGTAAATGAGGTCTCCCAGGGAGGACATGTAGCGTAAGAACAGAAGAAAGATAAGGTGGGTAAAGGTAGGGAAAAAACTGTCAACCATCAACATTTAAAGGCTAGAATAAGAAAAGGAAGTAGCAAGATTTGTGAGAGTGGATCAAAGAATTAGGTGAATTAGAAGGATCAGAAGGTTGTAGAGACACAGACTCAGGGAAGAGCCTTAAGAACTGTTAATGAGGCAGATGAGTGTGTCAAAACCTTAATGCTATTTTTAGGAAGATCAGGAGAGAAAGGGTGCACAGCCAGCATGTACTAGGTTCGGATGTGAATGTCAGGTGATAAAATAAACCCAGGGAGAGTGATTCTATTTTTAAACAGAGGAAAAATGAGAGGTAAATGGAGGCAAGACCAGGGAAGGATCTGAGAACCCCAATTCATTAGATTAATCTGTATCACCAAGTTAGATAATTCATTTACTTAAAGCTTGAACTATCTAAATTTTTAGATGTAAACTATCTAATTTACTTGCCTGCATTGATTAACCCCCAATTCACCATTTTTTTCTTAAAAAAAATTTAGCAGCCTATATCTTCTTACCTTTCAATTATTAAATAGTCAAATGGATAGTTGAGGAAGCCTGTGGAATTCCCTTTCCCTGGAGAATTATAGACAATCATCAATTCAAGATGGACAAATCCTGCTCTGCCTGGGTAAGGAGAGCTGACTGAGTGATCTGGGCAGAGTTGGGGTATATCCCTGTACCTTACTGCAGTGTGCTGCTCTGGAAGCAGGAGCTGGGAGAAAGTGAGAAAGAGAAGGAAAGAGGAGCATTTAGAGAAGGCATCCACAGCTCAAAGAAACCTGCATTGTGACAGGGATGCACACAGCTTCCTTTGTTGGCAAGATCCGGATTAGACTTGTGCCTGATCCACTGGAGCAGAGCCTGGGAAGCCTTCGAGGTGGGCTTGTCCCCGGCCAGAGAGGCGGAAAATCAATTTGGCTGGCAAACGAGAGCCCCCAAGAGCTTAGTCCACGCTCCATAATCCTATCCACAAGCAGCTCAGGAAATAGATGCCTGAGCCCTCACATATTCATGGGGGATGTGAGGCATAAATCAGGCTTTAAGGATTGGGGGCAAAGGGAATGGACTCTCTGGCTGGCTACTAATTAATCAAGCACAGAATACCTAAACCTAGCAACCTGGGATGGAGCCACACACACAGAGAAGCCGAGGCCGCTGCTGCTGCTGCTGTTTTTCCCATTTTTGAAAATTTCAATTAAAATAGATATCAGAAGAAATTTTCCCCTTTAGCTGATACTGCTTATGCATCCCCCTGTTCTTCCTTTAATTAAAAAACATGCTTATTGCAATACTTGCCAGAATCACTTTAACGGAATTTTAATTGTAATGTCTCTGCCTGATTAAAAAAAGAAAATATGAACTAGAAAGTGTTTGCAAAAATGTTCACAGGATACAGGAAAAGAATCAGACACCTCCCCAGAATGGATGCCACATACTAATTCCTTAATTAGCCTGGTACTGCAGTCAAATGGGCAATATAGAGAAATATATATATATGAAATAAAATCACTGACTCAGAGCCACAAACAATAGCAGTTGGGAGAAACCGTTTTCACCAACTCGGATTTCCCTGGCAGGGTAGAGACCCGTGCATCCAACTAAAAATGCTATGCTCAAGATAAGCCCATTCAATGTGGCCAGCCAAGTTTCCACTGTTCTTTACTAAAGGTCTCATAGCCTGTGGGAAATGAGTAGTTGGTCCAGGCTAATTGGCTTCTAGTCCTGACAATTCTATAGGGTTCCTTGTATTGTTTTAGGCTGGTAGTTCTCAAACGTGAACATGCGTCAGAATCACTTGGATGTCTTAAAACACAGACTAATGGGCTTCATTCCCAGAATAGGTTTACTGTAGAGAGTCCAAATTTGTAGTTGGTATAAGTTACCAGGTGATGCCAATGCTGCCGATTGGGGGCCACACTTTGAGAATCATTACTATCGGTAAATTAAGTGGTTGTTCTAGGTGTCCATAGGCTGGTGATGTCTGCTATCATCTAAAATAGGCTGAGAAAATACAAGCCTGGAATTAAAGAATAATTCCCTTAGTCACTCAACCAACATTTACCACTAGTTTCCAGCCCCTCTGCTAAGTACTGAAATAAAAATGTGAAATAGAGTCTCCAGTTCCTGAAGATCACAGTGAAGTTGAATTGCTCCTTCAGGTAAATGGAAATGTGCTGGTTTTAGTGAATTGTCCCACTTTCAAGAGGACCATAAGAGAATATAAAGACTATGACTCAGCTCTTCACTTTTTCTACAAAATATGAAACTCATTAAGGTAACCTTATAACTGTATTAATTCTGTACTAATTATAAAGTGTAAACAAATCTGTGGAAGACAAACTATACAGAAATATTAAAAGGAACTCAAACACTAAGATATAAGTAAATGCCTTTGTTATTATAGCTACCGTTATCAATTACTACCTAACTAAACTTTGATTTCCTTTCTACCTCCAGAAAACCATTACTTATTTTATCAACAAAGCTGCTGGCATTTAAGTGCTCAAGGCCTTCGGCTGTTCCATGGCTTTCTAAAAAGTCACTTAAAATCTCAAGAAGAAAGCCATTTCTAAGGAGAAATATAAGACAAAAAAAAAATTGTCTTTTTCCCAAGGTCTGTACCAAGCATGTAAAAATCCCCCTAGCTACTAAGTTCATTCAGATAATCTTCCCTTTCTCTTTATCAAAGTTCAATTAGCACTGACCCAATCCCATTTTTGACCAGCCTGCAATTTGATACACTTCTCTAAGCAAGCTGTTTTTTCAAAAGATTCCAAATATAATTATTCTCTGAATACTATAAAAATGATTTGGCTATAGAATAATTGTATTCGAAATAAAAGCTAACAATACTTTTCTTATAGTATTTATTAATTTTTAAAAATGAGAATACAGTACTTCCTACCTTTACCTGACCCCAGGAATATTGTATAGAAACTATAACAATGAAATGCTCAGTCTCCAACATATTTTTATCTACACAAGAATCCCAAATACAAAAGTACTTCAGATTTCTAGCTCCACTTCCAGTCTGGATGAATAGGATATAGGGATCATTAATGAACAAATGAGATGGAGAGGTAAAGACAGACCAAGTCCTGCATGACCCTGTAAGCCATATTAAGTTTGGACTTGAACTTACAGGCTAATGGAAAGCCAATGAAAGGTTTTAAGTAAGGAAGCTTGAGACATTTATCTTTCATTACTGAAAATATTATAGCTTCTGTGCTAGGAAGGGACTGGTCCCTTTCAGTAGCATTTTTCATGTTACAATACCCAAGTTGTCAAGACATAAAACTGTAAATTGTTCAATATCTATGTTTCTGTCTGTCTGCCCATCTATTGAAAGCATGTCCTTTCTCATAGCAATGGCTTATCTTTCATTTAAGGCTAATCAAGTGTGTCTGGGACTGTTCTCTGGAGTAAATAATGTAAGCCATTGTCTGATTGGAAAAATAAGGGGTCTCAGAGCTAAGTGTCCCCCACATTAAAAAGCCTTTGTCTCTGATCTCCTGATACACAAATAGTAAATAAAATTGGTCACTGTCTGGACTAATCCACTAACATTTGAGGGTACCAGGAAGGACTCTGATTATAGAGAAATTCTCAACAAACATGAATATGCCTCTTCAGGTCAGAAACTCATTTATTATTATTCATTCAGCAATTATTTGAGTACCTGCTTCATGCCTAGAGATAAAATGGTGCTGGCAATACAATACAAAGGTGAGCAAAAACAGATCTGGCTCTTCCTTTCTTCAGTTTACAGCCTAGACCTTTATAAGCCTTCAAAAAGGTAGAGGGAAGAAAAAATACACCTTGACATTCTATGTGTAAAGAATTAATATAGAAGTAATTCAAGTTGTTAAGCAATTAAAAATTCTATCAGTAACCCACTTAGCTTTGAATATCAGCAAAGTCCCCCTCTCATAAAATAAGTAACACCTACTTGTCACCAAGAAAAGTCCAGCACATGATGACACCCAAGAGTTAAGATTGGACTTCAAAAATACTCGGGCTAGCTCTGATGCTAACTTTGTCAGGCTTCCCTTCTGAATAATAGCACAGACCAGCCCCTTAGAGGGTACCATGCCTGCCAAATAGAGGAAGAAACTTTACTCATTCCTATACAGCTCTTCCTCCAGTGAGCTGCACACACAAACAACATTAACATCCAGCAGGGGTTGATACAAGACATTTTCTCCCTACACAGGGAAGGGAATCACCATTATTTCCATTTTGTACATTGATTTGAGGACCAGAGCCTTACCCAAAACCATAAAAGAGTGTGTGACTGACTCAAAATTGAAATCAGGCTCCAGTTTGCTGACCAAACTGCATTGAATCAACCTTGTTGTATTGTCTGCACATAACATCCTATCTTCTGGCTTGAAGGGTTTTGACTACAAAAGAGGGCAATTCAGTCCATCTTTTACAGCCAACTTGCAGATAAATTATTTTGAATTTACCAATTCGCAACAATGTTACCAGCCTACAAAACCCTCTCATGTTGACCAAGATATTCTACAGTTAGAGAAAAAAAAATAAATTATTGTTGAATATCATATTTTTATCATATTTTTATGCCTGCCTTCAGATTTTTTTTATCCTAACTGGTAGCTATGAAGTCTTGAAACTATAGGCATAGGTTTAAATGCCAAGTGACTCACACAGACCTGATGCACAAAGAGATCACAAGTAACGGCTCAGGAAAGTTCTGTGTCATAGCATTTCTAGATAACTGCATTGGAAAGCATTATCTGAAGCATGCATCTACTGAATCTGAGGCTGGCTTAGTGCTAACTAGAAGCAACCAAGTATACAATCCCTGGGATTTAAAAACAAAAACAAAAAACAAACAAACAACAACAAAACGCTGTGCTAGGTTCATCATTTAAAATCTCACTCTGAAATCCTCAAATGCTTGTCAAGGATGAAGGAATTCTACACTGAACCTGACAGTGAGTCAGAAGAAGATGCTTTACCTCAATAAACCAAGAATATGCATTTCCATGCCACAGAAACCCCAGATGCAATGGACTCAAAAAGATCTGAATGTCCTCAAAATTGTGGACTAAAAAAACAGTTGAGAGAAAATGAGATCATGTTCTAAGCTACACCAGAAAAACATGTTTCTGTGAAGTCAAAGTAACAAGGAGAATGCAGGCAAGCAAATGGATCCACTTCTCCATCCGTCCCTCCCTCGCAATAGAAGGAAAAACACTTCAATATGCATTCTGAAGATAACAGAAGCAAAAGCAATCCAAGGTCTTTATTACCCAGCTAATTCTTTCAGTAATCCAGTTTGCTTTGTATATAGAAGCAGCCGCTATCTGTAAATAAAATTGTATTTTAAGCCTGATATTCAGCCATATCTCCTGTTATCTCTGACAATCCAAAAGTAACAAAAACTAACATTAATTGAGTTCTTACTCTGGACCAGGCTGTGTGCTAATGGCTTTACAAATATTCCCTCATTTAATACTCAAAACATACATAGGAGACAGGCAATACATTGTGATATTGCCATGCAACAATGATAAATGCTTGTTCTCATTGTTACTATTATTATCATTATAGCCAGGCATCACCTTAGTAAGGAAGAACCTGAGACTTACAGAAGGTCTGCAACTTGCCCAAGGTCACAGAGCAGAGAAGTAGTGGAGCCCAGATTCAGACTCAGTTCCTTATGGCTAGAAATACTGCCAAGCATTTAACTGCTTTAGTATACATCAGTAGACCAAAAAATAGAAAATCACATTAAAGGAAACCAGTGTGCTATTAAGCAGCAACAGAGACTGGAAACAAGTTTCTGCTCAGACACAAGCATTGTGAGTAGTAAGAAACTACAGACTGCCTTCCTTTTTCATTATATATATTTAAGGCAAACAACAGGATGTTTTCATGTGTGTATGTGTATGAATAAATATGTATTATATATAATGAAGAAATTACTACAGTCAAACAAATTAGCATATCAATCACTTCACATAGTTACCTTCTTTTGTGTTGTGTGTGTGATAAGAGTACCTAAACCTAAGAGCTCAACACCAAGGGGAGAGTTCATTCTCCCCTAATTGACCCTTTCATTAATCATTATCATTACACAACTTCACATCAAGCTGCTTGATGACCAGATCAGAAAGAGATTCATTGCTTCATTCAGGAAATATGAATGTTTCCCCAACTACAGACCACAACCCAAGATCCTTGCCCGGGATGCAGAATGCTCTGACAAGAGGGTAACGTTCCTTCTTTGTGATTATGGCTCATCATAATTACTTGGAATAAAAATAATAAATTTTAATTCAGCAATGCCTATGGCCGTTGGGCATCTTAACATAAAAGAATGAAAATATAATTAACTAAATCAAGGCAATATGCCTATTTCCATCCTAGCTCATTAGTATTAATTGATTGGGTTAATTCTCTTTTGTGTTTAACGGTACCCCTAAAAATATTTTTTTTTTAAAAAAAAGGGAGGGAGGGCACAAAGGAGGGAAAAAGTAGAGAGAGTAAGTAGACAAAAGTTTTGGATCTTTTTCTAATTAAAGTGAAATAATAAATGCAGCTGAAGCTCTTATCATGGTCACAAAAGAATCTGCTATTTTTTTAAGTTTGGGAGTCAGCATAAATTATGACACAAAACATTGGGGCCACTTCTCAATTGCCCCCCAAACATTTATGATCCTCCCTTCTACTATGTAAGTCATATGTGTAAGGAAAAAATGTCAATTCTGTTTTATAGATGAAAATATGAGTAAGGCACAGAGAGTTTAAGACCCTTGAGGGTCCATAAAGTGTTGGTTTTCCTGTTGTATGAGCCTCGTCTTCTACATATCAGGATGCTGGTTTCCATGAATGGAAAAATAATATAGAGGATATAATACCTTCATAAAGCAGTTCCAAATGCAGTTCTTAGGTGATCTAGTTTCACTGTTACTTAACAGTAATCCTTTCAATATATATATACTTCATGTAGAATGTATTCTTTGTAATATAGAAAAGGCTGAGAAAGTACTTCCACTATAATTTCATATTTTGTTTGTTAAAATCTTTTGAAGAAATTATTTTTTGGCTTGAAATTTCTCAGGCTTTATCTAAGCCTGCAGATGGTATCAGAAAAACTAAAGAAAATTTCACTCAGCTATTTTTCTGACACTGTGAATGTATATGAAAAAGATAGGGCCGGGCGCGGTGGCTCAAGCCTGTAACCCCAGCACTTTGGGAGGCCGAGATGGGCGGATCACGAGGTCAGGAGATTGAGACCATCCTGGCTAACACGGTGAAACCCCGTCTCTACTAAAAAATACAAAAAACTAGCCAGGCAAGGTGGTGGGTGCCTGTAGTCCCAGCTACTTGGGAGGCTGAGGCAGGAGAATGGCATAAACCTGGGAGGCGGAGCTTGCAGTGAGCTGAGATCCGGCCACTGCACTCCAGCCTGGGTGACAGAGCCAGACTCCGTCTCAAAAAAAAAAAAAAAAAAGAAAGAAAGAAAAAGATATTAACAGATATTTGGAGAGCGAGTTGCTGTTGTTGTTGTTGTTGATGATGATTATGATTATTCAATCTTATATCTGAAGAGCTCTTTATTATCTTTCAAGTACTTTCACACATATTATAGACCAAGGGAAGACATTAAAAGAGGTTTATAGCTATGTTACATTGACCAGATATTTAAGAGTTGTACTTCTTCACCAGTGAAGACTTTGGTCAAATGCCTTTTAGAAACAGAAATATAACTTACAAACAGATTTTATATTCCTAATAATTCATCATAATATGCATATATATAGACAGGTGTGTGTATGTACATATTGTGCATGTATATATGTATATGTGAATATATATGTAAGTGTATATGTGTGTACTTATACAAACATACGTGTGTGTGTGTGTGTGTAATCATTGAGAACTAAGGACAGTGAAAGTAAATTAGTTGGGAAAAATGGTATTTAAGAGAACAAGGGTTTAAAATATATACTTCTTAAATTTCACCCAGGACCATTTACTTGTCCATTCTTTCTACAATCATCACATAATTTTTGAGACTTCGTCATGCATCAGGCAATGTTCTAGACCCTGAAGAGACAATAGTAAATATATTGATGAAATCCTTTGCCTTTTTTGTTCTAGTAGAGGAGATAGACTATAAATAAGCAAGTAAATTGATAATATACCATGTGATGATAAGTACTATGAAGAAAAGTAAAGCAACATCAAAGGAAAAAGAGTTCTGGGGAATGGCTATAATTTTAGAAATGATGGCCAGCAAGTCCTCCCAGATTAGTTGATATATTCTTAAAGAGCAAATGAAATAGGTGAGCCAGCCACATGAATGTGGAAGAAGAGCATTCCAGGCCATAGACATTATGAGTAAAGGTCCTGAGGCAGGTATATTCGTAGAAGAACTAGAGCAGAGTGAATGAGGAAGACGAGGTCAATGAAGGGATCAGAGGTTAAATAATAGTAAGGACTTTTGATTTGATTCCCAGTGAGTTGAGATTCCACTGGAGGTTTTGAGGAGAGAAGTAATAAGATCTGACTTAAATTTTTAAAGGAAATGGACTATAAACTGCTGGTGGTTTACTTTACCATATAGCATAAAAGTCAAATATCAGTGACTTAAACCCATGAAGCCTTGTTTTCCTATCACAAAGAGTAATTTCAGAGGCGGGTGGTTGAATGCCTTATCATGGAAACTCCAGAGTCATCAGGGTCCCGGTTTCCTCCTATTATTCTGCTTTTCCATTCTAACTAACAAGTAGCATCATGGTCCAAAATAGAGGCTGAAAATGTTGCTGCTGTCACATTTACATACCAGCAAGTAGGAAAGAGAAAGAAGGAAGGGAAAATAGGGTGTACTTCCTACTGGGTCATCTCTACTTTTGGAAATTTCTCAGATGTTCTGCAGGGTACTTCTTCCATCTCATGGAAAGCCCTTAGCCACATAGCTATGTCTAGCTACAAAAGTGTTCAGGAAACAGAGTATTTCAGCTGAGTACATTGTTGCCACCAATGAAATTAGGGTTTTGCTACTAACGAAAACAAGGAATCAGAAACATGGGAACCAAATAAGGGGCAATTTAAGATGATCTAGGCCAAAAATACGGTAGTTAAGACTAGGTTAGTACCAATGAAGTGTTGCTACATGGGACACATGTTGGAGATCCAGCCAACAGGGTTCACTGATGGGATAGTCATAGGAGGTGAAAGAAAGAAAGAGGTCTTGGATGCCTCCATGGTTTTTGGTCTGAGCCACTGGACGTATACAATTCCAACAAGTGAGATGGAGAATTTCCTCAAACTTTGATTTGTGTATATGTTAATATCTATGTGATCGCAATATGTCTCAGACATAAATGATCTGCCCTTCACCTCCTCTCCACTCTCCAACTCTAATCTTACATAATTGACACCCAGATTACCCCACTATTCATTTGGCCTCACTGCCAGAATCACTTGTTTTAGAACCAGAAGTTTTAGTCTTTTATATTTACTTTCTAAGTATTTTTTCTTTGGTAATATTACATGTTACTGCCATTAAGTATTCTTCTTCTTTTTTTTTTTTTTCTTGTATTTCACATAACAATCCTAGGCCACTCAATAAGCATTCACAAATTATCTGTTGAACAAAATTTGATGTGTGTCCTTGCCCTGTTCTCATTCTTTCTAGAAGTTATGACCTATATCTCTATAATAAAAACCTGAGTTTCACTCTAGGCAGCTCTGTTTTTTGCCAACAACTCCTGTATCTTATTTGTGTAGAAACTGGAATCTACTACTTAGCCTTACATCCTACCTACTCCTCCTCCCCAAGAGAAAGAGGAGATCCTTCAGATGACTTACTCTCCCTCTCCACAGAATGAGGGTTTGTCCTTCCAAACCTAACTCACTTATCTAAATAATATGAGAGTGAAATATTGCCTAAACCAGAAATACTAAGAAAAAACACTATGGGAAGGTGACAGGTTGGGGCAAGTATTGGGATTGCTCAGATATTTAAATCTTTAAGAGTGGGAAGTCAAATGAATGTTATACTTATCCTGCCTTTCTCCTACACTTTTCTCTCCTTCTGATGCCTCTTCTCCATTTTCAGCCTCTGGTCCTGTCAACACTATTTACCTGGAAGTAACAGTACATCCAGAGATTTAGTAATCCAAGACTTTCAGCTGGGAAACTTCTCCCAAATGGTAGTAGCAATATAAGCCCAAGACCTTTGAATGCCTGAAGGGGAGCCCATCCTCCTGCAGAATTTGATTCATATGGAGAAAGCCCTGGTTAAAGGCCTGCCAAGAGTATCTTTTCTCTGAAATGAGGCTTTAGGTCTGTAATTTTCCCTTGTCATTGCTGGTCCTTAGGTAGTTGATGACTGTCTATAGTGGCATTCCCATAGCCACTAGCTACAAACACACACACACACACACACACACACACACACACAAAGACAAAGACAGGGCAAGAGCCCAAGCTAACAGACCATTTTATCCCCTAAAGGGCACTAATTAACTGGTTTGACTGAAAACTTCTCCTTGCTATACAAGAGTGAAAAAAATAGCTTCCAGCATAGAGAATGACAAAATGCCTAAATCCTCATTCAGTCTAAAAGAGACAAGTATTAAAATTCCATTAGTTTATCCCCTTTAAAATATTTTATTTTTCCCCTCATGTAACTATGTTCTTACTTTAATAAGAATGAATGTTTGTGTGTTAAATATATTTATAGTAAAGAACAGTGTTTTAGTGCAGAGTTTCATAGATATCCATAACTAATCATATCTCCCAAGTAATTTTCATTTGCCAATGAACAGAGGCACTTTGATAACTATTCCTTATTTTCTGCCACTAAAGTAGGCCATGATTTTTATTCTCATTTAGCAGATAAGGAAAGAAATGCACAAAGAGGTGAAATAACTGACTTAGCCATTTAAAGATGTGGTAGTAGAGTTGAAATTCGAAATCTCAGCCTCTTCCAACTTCCTAAACCCTAGAGCTATATAGCCGGTTTTACAATAAGAAAGCCTATTTATATGACTTTCCATGGGACCAAGAAGTCAAAACCACAACAGGGTAAAAGCAGGAAGACATTGCTTTCTTGGCAGGGTGTTTCAAAGGCGGCAACGTTAACCAATTTCAGGGTATTTTGCTATATTGTGGGGGCTGTCCTGGATAAGCATGACTAAAAAGTGCTTGAATAAAGGAGCATATTCTTTGAGAACACTGTTAACCTTCTTGTTTTTGAAAAATTAAAATAATCAAGCTCTGTGCTTATTATAAGAGTCCAAAGAAAGGCCTTTCACTTTGAACCCTCTGACCACTTCTTCCTTTACATAGTAAAATTTCAGTTTGGTCTGAGGACAAATTGTCAACTAAGTTCTGGAACTTATCCAAAAAGTTTCCCTCCTTCCTCCCTCCTACAAGTGATATAATTACATAAAATAATATCACCAATCTACAAACTCCACAGACCTTTAATGAGCAGTAAGTTGAGGACGCTTGTGTTAGTGTCCAGCAGAAGCGATTGGCCATTCTCCACTGTGACGTTGTCGCCATCTTGTGGCAGCCTTTCAGGAAACCAGCTGTGAGTCCTAGACCATCTCCGGCAGAACTGTAAAGAAAAGTTGCCCTGGAAAAAGACAGCTGGGTTGGTGGGTGGGTTGGTTGCTTGGCTGGTCCGTTGCTTCGTTGGTTCACTGGTTTGTTGGTTTGTTGGTTCATTCACTGATTTTGGGTGGGATGGTATAAGTATTGAATCAAAATAGAAACTTCTCAAAGAAAGTAAAATTAATTTAAATATTTTAAATGTCTCCATAAAATTGGTTACCTCTCTCTTTTTCATATGACTAAGCTAAACAGGAAAAAATACGAAAGGCAAAATTATATTTGAAGTTCTTCTGTGCCCAGCCCCTGGAATTCTCCAATAACATGCTGGTAATGTTTTCTTACCTTTTTTTTCCCCTGTAGCACAGGCTCCATTCTACCTAACAGATGAGGTTGATTCCATTTATTTTTACAGACATGTATTGAATCTTGGACAAAAAGTCATAAATAGCCTGGAATAGGGAGAATTAAAATGTTCTGCTTGATGGGTGGCATTTTGCTTTATGTAATTGGTATCATTTTTCACTGGCTCTACTGCCAAGAGTCCCTGTTTTATAGGAACATTCCTCTTCCCAAGTGCTCAGATCTATCCTCCCACTCGGCCCTTTTTGATATTATTGTTGCCTTTCCCCCTGTGTCTGGTGCATCAGGGCTGAACAAAGCCCATGCAGGCATAGGCAGAATGCCGACTGACTTCAGATGACAAGTAAACAGCCTGGAACCTTTGAGTGAGGGGTAGGGAGCCGTACTGACAGAAGGAGCCAGAAAAGGAAGCACTCCCTCTCCATCCCAGCCTTCAGTCCCTCTCTCAGAACTTTTGACTTTCCTGTTAATTTATGGTCACTCTGATGTCATATGTTTTTTAAAACAGGGACATAAAAATCACAGAAAGCAACATTCAGCTCATGCAAGAGGCTGGAAATATGTCTAAATGCCTTGTGAAGTTGTGGAAGTATAATTACGATAAACACAATAAAATCACAATAGAGAAGGTGATTCCTTCAAGGTAATACGTATGACATGTGTAAGCCACTCTCTCCAGTCTTCTTCCCATTCGGATTCCAACCAAATGTGAAGCCCAAGTTCCTCTAAAAATAAACTGCCCAGAAGGTCCTCTCATGATGTGTTAGAGGCAGATGGGAAAAGATCATTGGAAGGGAAGGCATGTTTGTAATATCGACAACTACACCTACTCAGAGAATAGTGCTCTAGAGTACTTCTGAGACAGAAGATGGAAAATTGTGTTGCCAGAAGAGCCGTTACATTTTCCAGAAGAGGATACAGACCCCAAGGTCAACAGTGCTGAGATGCAGACCCAACACAATCACTGAGAAGGCTTTGCGATTTATTCATTTTCTACATCTGCAAAGAAATAAAAGTCTATGACTCATCACAATTGAAGAGATGGAAAGAAATAAGGCCTAGTGATAACCAGTTCCAGTATCACAGAAAAACGTATAGGTGACACAGGAGCATCATTGTGAACTGAAGGAACCACGCCCCCATGCTGACTATCTGTAGGCTACAAAAGTAGGAGAGAATTTTAACTCTAGATGATTTCACTAGAGGACTAGCTTTAGGTTGGTAAAATAATAAACAGTACTTCTTATAAGGCTACATATATTATACATTCTTATAACCCTTTAATTTACACCTGTAGAATACAGAAAGAGGAAAGGGAGGCAAATCAAAGGAAACTGGAATGAAAGAAGGTGGGGAAAACAGAGATGGTAAAGTAAACTGCAGAACAGGGTGAACCAGGTTATCTGTATTGTCAGCTCAGAGTCCATGATAAAAGGACTTTTGAAAAATCTTGGATTTCCAGAAGGCCAGAGATGGAAAGGACTCTAGCAAAATCCTATCCCATAATTTTACAGATGCTATTTTAGGCAGTGTTCCTTAGAGCTTAATAAAATGTAGATTCCTCTAGTGTCATCATATACCTATGAAATCAAAAGTTCAAGAAGTGGGACCCAGAGATCTACAATTTTAATGATCCCCTCAGATGACACTTCTGCATCAAAATTTAAGGATCAATTCAGGGCAAGGGCTGGAGGGGGAGGAGATACATCTTTAAAAGGAACCAAGAAGTTTTCTCCAAACCAACATCCAAAGCTTAGGATCTTTGGCCAGGATCACCCAAAGACTAGCAAGGTGGGAAGGATGATGTGTTGGTGAACTATACGAAATATGAAGAATTCAGCAGCATAACCCTTTCTGAGACATTAACCTGGTGGTCAGATCCATAACCCAGTCACAGAACTGCGAAGAAAACTAGGGCTCATTACGCACACAGTAAAATGATCTGGAACAACTAGAAATTAGTTACATATTTAAGTGGGTCAAAGGTAGACTATTTCATGGTGTTATCCATTCATTAATTTGAGAACATTTTTAAATTTTTATGATTAGCACAGATATCTGTTATCTAGCTCTCAATAAGCTTTAGAGACTTTCTCGCTCTGAAGTACCTGCTTATGCCATTTGCTGCCTTCCACGTGCTATAACCTCTTGGCCTACCCTGTCAGCCTTCAAAGATTGCTGTACTTGGTCCCAACCCAGTCGGGGGAAAGGTCAAATTCTGTTATCTCTACTTTTCAGTGGAGAAAGCAAAGGCTCAAAGTGTTTAAATGATGTGTCAAAGTTCACAGTGATGGAGGCAAACTGGAATCATGAAAAGGAAGCACCCATTTGAAGTTTTCCCTTACTGTGGCCTCTCCTGGGATGCTCTTTCCCAAAAGATCTGCATGGCTCACTCCCTTACTTAATTCATGCCTCTGCTCAAGTATCACCTCCTTACCTGTATTATTATTTTTAAAAAGCACCCCCAATCATTCCTTCTCCCCTAATAATGCTTCATTCTAGTATTAAATAATACAATTCCTTGCATATTTGGTTATCACTTATTAAGCTTACTCAAATGAAGCAGGGACTTGGTTTGGGTCATTGCTATATCCCCACCTCCCTAAAAGATGTCTAGCACATAGTAGTTGCTCAATAAATGTTTTTGAATAATTTATTAAATGAATCTTATACCCGCTGGTGCCATACATGCTTTTACAGATATCTCACACACACACACACACACACACACACACACACCTCTTCCTAATGCAATAGGTGAATACACAGGTGCTAAGACCTTAAAAATGCTATATCCTCTAGGTCTTCTCAAACATTTACATTCCTTTTCATGTTTTCAAGCTCCATTTAAACATATAAACATAAACCAAATGATGAATAGTGCTACTTAATTGGAACCTGAGACTCAAATTCGATCTCATAAAATCGTTCGCCAATTTTTTCTTTTGCCTTAAGTTTCTGTAGTCAATGTGGCCAATGTCAAATGAATACAGGTGTTTAAGCATTCAGTTTCAAGAGACCTAAGCTTCTTTGTGCCCTGAATTCCCCTTAGCATAACAAAGATATCTTGAGATGTATAAATGTTTATTGATGTACTCATGCTTTTACACAAAATAATGACTAAATACTAAAAAATCTAAAAATTAGTACAGCCTCCACTGTGTACCAGCTACCTGGGGAAGTAGAAGAGCGGAATATCTCTATGATTGCAAGTTATCAGTGTAATCCATGATTACATGCACGTTGCCATAAGAATTTTAGCTCTCCTACATTTTTCAGTTAACAGAGCTGGTGGTATCATTTCCTCCCAGCAAAATGCTCCATGAAACAGTAAGGATGGCTCACCTTCCAACATTTTCATCCTCCAATCCGTGTCACTTTGATCCAATCAAGAAAAAAAAATGCCAACAGCATTGATTAAAGATTTTGTCAATATATTTGAGAATGTCTCTGTTGATACCAACATATTTTTGGTGAAGGCCATGTTCTGTGTCAACAACCCAGCTTACTTCCACCTAATATAAGCTCTTTCCTCTATAGTTCCCATGATGCTCAGCCTTTAGCTTTAGTGTTCTTCCTGGAGATAAACACATCACTCATTCTTATTCTGCAGATGAAGAAAATCATTTCCTCATAGGCATATGGGGGCAGGTGTGAAAACAGAGATACAAGAATTGCCCAGAACATGACCTCGTCTTTGCATATAGCCCCAAATAAACCCAAAAAAAGCAAGAAAAAAACTTTCCTCCCTCAGCTAGGAAGCTTATGCAATTTGTTTTCTTCTTACAGCACGTCAGCACTTCTCTGAACTTCACGGAATGTGCAGTGTCTGCAAATCTTACATGTCACCTTAAATGTACTTGCAACACCACCAGAGTTATCTTGAAAGAAGTCATTGATCAGCAAGTTGGAACACCCGGCAAAGCAAAGACCTATTTGTGAGTGTATGCATTGAGCTGGGGTGGCAGAGGAGGTGGGGTATGGGAATCTCTCTAACCACAGTGTCTCCTGACTGACAAGGACAAGAAAGAACTGTGCTGACACCTCACCAGAATGTCTTCTTCCTTAGCATCCAAATCCTGGAAATAGGAAAAGACAAGTCCCTGTAACCATTTTCTCCACTCCATATCCTTCTTTATTTTCTCCAAAGCACTCATCTCTACCTAATACAATGTATACTGGTTCATAATCAGTCAACCCCTAATAGAATATAAGCATCACAAGAGTGTCTTGGTTTTCTGCTGTATCCCTAGTACCTACAACAATGCCCGGCATCTATTGGCTACCCCAAAAATATGTCTGAATGAATAAATGGTCAGCTCTTATTTGGACTTATGATGCCATAATGAAAAATACCTTAATAACTGAAATAATATGTCATGAAGCTATAATTTAATTTTATTCAGTTCTTCTTTACATTGAAATGTTTTAATTTTTATGAAACCAACTTTATTTACCTTTTTGTGACATTCTTCATTACATTATAGATAAAACATCCTCTTTCATCCTGACATAAATATCACTTAAATGTCCTTCTTGATTGGTGGGTTTTATATTTGCATGTTACTCTTCAACTAACTTACAATTTATGTTGATGGAAAGTTTTATACCTTTTGCTTCTTCTTATTCCTTGCTTTTTTCCCCAAAATAGCTGAGTGTCTTCATATTATTCATTAAATAACATTTATTCTCCCAATTAATACTCTTGGCTATTTTAACAGTTGAATTATAATGTTGGATGATATTTAAACCTATTGGCCAATTAAAATCCCAAATCCTTTTGTATGAGCTAATATAAACGCGTTTCTCTCTCTCTCTCTCTCTCTCTCACACACACACACACACACACACACACACACACACAAAGTGACCTCATCCTTGTTCTTAAGGTACTTATATTTAGAAAAAATACAGATAGCCAGATAATTAAAGTGTGATTGATTCAATAATTAAAGGCATAACCAAGATGCTATGGGAGTTCAGAGGATTAGATGGCTGACCATGGTGGAGATAGCCTTACAGGGGAAATCAAGTGCATTAAACATCATTTTCTCTTTTTAATCTGGATACAACAGATAACACAAGTTGAGATTATTTCAGCTGATTATAAAACAAAAGACAGTGTAGAAAAGTCAACTATCTACAAATCCAGGATTATGAATAGAGCCCCTAACCTATAATCTAATAACTCTTTAGGGAACAAAAAGGAAATTGAATTAGTTTGGCATAATTTATTCTTACTGACCTCATGCAGACTCTAAGTGATCATTTTCTTTTCTCGGTGGTTATAAACCCCTCATGATTACAAGATAACATGAGAATGTCCTTCCACACTGCACTGTGTAGCACATTGACTACTCAAAGAAATGTCAACAGTGCTTTTTGTCAGAGATTCCTGCCCAGTTCAAATTGACCCTTTCTCATCATTAGAGAACCAGGCAATTCATTGTCTTATCTCTCGGTTCTACACACTTCCTATCCTCTGCGATTTCTCAAAGATTGCTGACACTACCTCAGTGCTTCATATATCTAAGTTATTAGCACTCTTAAGCTTCAGAAGATTTTCAAAGTCTGCAGACAGGACAAATTTACAGTCTTCTTTTATCCTTTCCTCTATTTGAATCTTCAAATCTCCTCTAATAGCATCTCTTCTGAATTTTAAGTCCAAAGACCTTTCCACTTGTGGGAGAAAAAAAAAATGATAATGATAGCTGCTGATTATTGAATGTCTCTAATGTCCCAAGCACAATGCTATACATTTTACTTACAGTATCACTAATCCTTATGTAAACCCTGAATATCTGAGACAGGTCTCAGTTAATTTAGAAAGTTTATTTTGCCAAGGTTGAGGATGCATGCCCGTGACACCGCCTCAGCAGGTCCTGATGACATGTGCCCAAGGTGGTTGGGACACAGCTTGGTTTTATACATTTTAGGGAGACATGAGGCATCAATCAATATATGTAAGATGTACCTTGGTTCCATCTGGGACAACTCGAAGTGGGGAGGGGACTTCCAGGTCACAGGGAGACGAGAGACAAACGATTGCATTACATTCTTTTAAGTTTCCAATTAGCTTTTTCGAAGGAGGCAATCAGATCTGCATCTATCTCTGCAAGCAGAGGGATGACTTTGACTAGAATGGGAGGCAGGTTTGCCCTAAGTAGTTCCCAGCTTGACTTTTCCCTTTAGCTTAGTGATTTGGGACTCCCCAAGATTTATTTTCCTTTCATACTTGTAACTAAAAAATGTAGGTGTTACTCTTTCCACGTAAAGTTTAATTAATAATAATGGCCAACACTTACTGGGTGTACTTAACAGGTGTTATCTCATTATACACTCGTTTCAGACTACTTTCCAGGAACTACAGAGTAAATGGATCCCTGCCTTCAACAAATGTTTATTGAGCACCCACTACACACCAGGTACAAAACAAATGCCTGACCTCATGGAGCTTATATTTTAGGGAGATAACAGGTTAAATATATAAAACTAATAGTGTGCTGTGACAGAGAAAAGAAACAGGGTGAAGTGGATCAGAAGTGCCAGGGTGGGAAGAGCTATTTGATATGGAATGATCAGGGACTTCCCTGATTGGACTGGGTTGGGATTGGAGCAGAGAAATAGAGTATGAGCCAGAGGTTATCCAGGGAGGACCTTGAAGAAGGAGTGAGTTCAGAGCACTGCAGGTGCAGCAAGAAGGACAGATAGGGCGGCTGGCCCTGGAGAAAGGAACGCTGTACAGACAGATGGCCTTTCTACTGATGCAACCAGAAACACTGCACAAAGACCTGGGTAGACATCAAATTCTTCATATGTCATAGAAAAAAGAATCAAGTAAAACACTCAGTAACATATAACGAGGTCAGCAAACTACAGTCCACAACCCACTATTTTGATATTGGCACATGGCACATGGCATGACAATTCATTTACATATTGTTGGTGACTGGTTTCAGTTTGTGACAGAGGCAACATGACCCACAAAGCCTAAAATATTTACTATCTGGCTCTTTATAGGAAAAGTTTGGGGACCCCTGGTATATTATATTTCATACTATACTATCAGTATAGTACCTACAATATGCGCACTATAGTATATCTATAGTACATCAGTATTAAAACATGTGCAAAATGGAACTTTCTGTAATTGAAAATAAGTAATTATAATACAGCTACCTGAGAGTTGATGGACTGCAAGCAAAAACATCTTAGTAAAGGATATACATTAAAGTACTGGAAAGTATTTCAATTCTTTCCATTTTTCAGTACACAATAAGCCAAATCTCAGAAAGCCACAGAAAGGCAAGTGGAAGTGTGGGAAGATGTGTGTATGTGTGTGTGTGTGTGTGCGCGCGCCACTCATGCACTCACACACATGCACATGAATACACACACACACACACAGAGCCAAATCAGAAGATTGACAGATACATGCTAGCCTTTTTCACAGAGCTGACACACTGCCATTTAACCAGCGAGCATACAGCACATGTTTGTGTTCCCAGTCACTATTAAGAGACAAGGTTAACATTTTAAGTGATGGACTACAACATGTTATTTCCCCATGCAATGGACCCGTGACTGCATCGCCTTCGAAAACACTTAATTTCAGTGATTGAATACACAGGAGCGTACTTTCCCTGCTATGAACGTTTGACAGCTCCTCAGTTTCATATACCAGGAAACCTTTTTTTCCTCCTTTGCTTTTTTCCTCTCTTTACACCTGAAGGGAAGCAAAATGAATATGTGGTGGCAGAGGAAAAAGGAAGAAGCCCAGAGAATGAAAACCAGCTTATAAGCTTCAGTGTATTTTGAAATAAAAGTATTCACTGCCATCTGCTCTAATTACTTCTAATGTTTGGGCTACCATCTTCATACAATAGAAATAATGATCTCCTCAAGGGCAAAAAAAATTTTTTTATGGAAACAAACAAAAGTTGATTACATTTAGCTCCCAGGCTAAAGAAGCATCAAGCTACTTTGTAGTGAACGATCAATTAGGAGAATGGGTAGGTCTCAGATTAACACTAACAAATTAGGTCCCCTTGGTGGTTCCCTCCCTTTTCTTCTTTTCCTGCCTCCTTGGAGGAGCTGTGCTCACAGCTCACAGAGGGCTAACAGCTGACTAGGCATATTTCTGGGTCTAGGGTTATTCCACACAAATTCCTTACATTTTCATCAGAACCAGATAAGGCCAAGTCTTCTCCCTGTCTTCTTGTTGACATTATACATGTCCCAAGTTTAATACTGAATATAGGGCTGGGTATTCTACCAAGACTTCGAATTACTTCATGGAGTAAACTGCTGAGGGGCCACCCCAGACCTTAACTCCTCTAACGCAGCTAGAGCCCACTTAGCCTCAGTAAAGTCACCAGGAACAGAAATGACCCAGGCCAGGTCCATTCCTTAGACTTAAAGTGAAGTATCATGGAGCCCAGGAAGACATGGAACAGATTTCTACAATGCCAGCAGGAGAAACATCACTTTCACAAAGGCTGAGTCTAGTGACCTTCTCAAGTCCTCAAATTCAAACATACTACTTGTATGAAGCAGAATTCTGAGATGTCCTAGGATTCTGACCCCCTGGTGTACACACACTGTGTAGTCCTCTCCCCTTCAGCAGAAGCAGAGCCTGTGAATACGATGGGCTATCATCACTCCCATGATTAGGTTATGTTATATGGTAATGTTATAGAATTATGCGGATATAATTAAAGTGAGAGATCAGCTGACTTTGAGTTATTCAAAAGGGAAACAGCCTTTACCTAATCAGGTGAGTCCTTAAGAGAGAGATTCTCCCACTGGCCTTGAAGGAGCAACCTGCCATGTGGCTTGGAGGAGACCATGTGGCTAGGACCCAAGAACAGCCTTTAATTGCTGAAAGCGGTCGCAGCCAACAGCCAGCAAGAAAATGAGGACCCAAATCCTGTATTCACAAGGAACTGCCTTTCACTGACAACCTGAATGAACTTGGAGGAAGACCTTGAATTCCAGATGAGAACGTAGCCAGACTGACACTTTGATTTCAGCCTCGAGAGACCTTGAGCACAGAACCCATCTACTCTGTGCCCGGACCTTTTTTTTTAATTTTTTAATAGATTTAGAGGGTACAAGTGCAGTTTTGTTGCATGGATGGATTGCATAGTGGTAAAGTCTGGGTTTTTAGTGTAACTAACACCTGAAGAGTGTACATTGTGCCCATTAAGTAATTTCTTGTCCCTCACTTCCCTTCCCACCCTCCCACCCTTCTAAGCCTCCAGTGTCTATTGTTCCACTATGTCCATGTGTACACATTATTTATCTCCCACTTATAAGTGAGAATGTATGGAATTTGACTTTCTGAGTTACTTCACTTAAGATAATGGTTCCATCCAGGTTGCTGCAAAAGCCAAGATTTCACTCTTTTTTATTGCTGAGTAGAATTCTTTACATACATTGGAATGTATGTAAAGAAAATTCAACACATTTTCTTTATCCAATCATTTGTCAATGGAAACTTAGGTTGATTCCATATCTTTGCTATTGTAAACAGTGCTGAGATAATCACATGAATGCAGGTATCTTTTGATATAAAAATTTCTTTTCCTTTGGGTAGATATCCAGTAGTGGGACTGCTAGATCAAATGGTACTTCTATTTTTAGTTCTTTGAGAAATCACCAAACTGTTTTCCATAAAGGTTCTACTAATTTACATTCCCACCAACAGTGTATAAATGCTCCCTTTTCTCAGCATCCTCACCAACATCTGTTATAGTTAGACTTTTTAATAAGAGCCATTCTGACTGGTATAATATGGTATCCACTGTGGTTTTAATTTCCATTCATCTGACGATTACTAATGCTGAGCATTTTTTCATATAGTTATTTGACATTTGTGTGTCTTCTTCTAAAAATGTCTGTTCATGTCCTTTGCCTACTTTTTAATAGGGTTATTCTGGCGTGTTTTGTTTTGTTTTGTTTTTATTCAGTTGTTTGAGCTCCTTGCAGATACTGGATATGAGTCCTTTGTTGTATGCACAGTTTGCAAATATTTTCTGCTATTCTGCAGGTTGTCTGTTCATTCTATTGATTACTTATTTTGCTGTGCAGGTTTTTAGTTTTACTAGGTCATATTTGTCTATTTTTGGTTTTGTTGCATTTGCTTTTGAGGTTTTGGTCATAAATTCTTTGCCAAGGCCAATATCCAAAAAAAGTTTTTCCTAGGTTTTCTTCTAGAATTTTTATACTTTCTGGTATTACATTTAAGTCTTCAATCCATCTCGAGTTAATTTTTGTTTAAGGTGAAAATAGAGGTCCAGTTTCATTCTTCTGCATATGGCAGTCCAATTTCCCCAGCACCACTTATTGAGTAGGGTGACCTTTCCCCACTCTATGTTTTTGTTTGCTTTGTCAAAGATTAGTTGGTTGTAGGCATGTGAGTTTATTTCTGGGTTGTCTATTCTATTCCATTGATCTATGTGTCTATTGTAATACCAGTACCATGCTGTTTCAGTTACCATAGCCTTGTAGTACAATTCAAAGTCAGGTACTACGATACCTCCAGCTTTGTTCTTTTCGCTTATGATTGCTTTGGCTAATTGGGCACTTTTTTGGTTCCATATGAATTTTAGGATGTTTTTCTAACTCTGCAAAAAATGATGTTGGCATTTTGATAGGAACTCCATGCAATCTGTAGATTGCTTTTAATCCATGAGCATGAGATGTTTTTCCATTTGTTTGTGTCATCCAAAATTTCTTTCATCAATGTTTTATAGTTTTCCTTGTAGAGATCTTTCACCTCCTTGGTTAAATATATTCCTAAGTATTTTATTTGGTTTTGCATGTGCCCAGACTTTTGATCTACAGGACCACAGATAATAAATCGGCATTGTTTTAGGCCACTAAGATGATGGTCATTTGTTATGCAGCAACAGAAAATTAATATGCCACCATAAGGACCTTCTTGAGAGAACAATTTTCAGAGAACATGTTTAGGTTTTTCCCTCTTTATTAAAGTTACAGCTCAAAAGCATAAATAATGGCAAGAAAGGTGGGATGCCAGTGCTAGGCAGAAGGACAGGTCATTCTCTCACTGCATAAACTCTCCTCACACAGGACATGCAACATGGAATTTTTCAATTTATGATGCCAAAAAATGTAAAGTAAGACCTGATGCAGACCTTTCTTTTGCTCAGGAAGAATTACGACTACCAAAGATATACAGTGAATACCACAAGGACTTCTATGTAGTCACCAATACTCACTGTATAGGCTGAAGGAATGAAAACTTTCTGATCCTGAACACAGCCAGGGTATGTGTCCCTAGGGAGATAATGAAGTTTTTTGGTTTTTTTTGGGGGGGGAGGGGGGTTTGTTTGTTTTTGTTTTCACAGGGTTTTACTCTGCACCCAGGCTGGAATGAAGTGGTGCAGTCTCAAATCACTGCAGACTCAACTTCCTGGGCTCAAGCAATCCTCCCACCCCAGCCTCCTGAGTAGCTGGGACTACATGCACGTACCACCACACCCAGCTAATTTTTGTATATTTCTGTAGAGACAAGGTTTTGCCATGTTTCCCTGGCTGGTCCCAAGCTCTTGAGCTCAAGCAATCCATCCAGCTCAGACTCCCTAAGTGCTGGGATTACAGATGTGAGCCAACTGTACCCAGCCCAATATGAAGAATTTTTAAAGGCCCATATTCTGACTCTACAAATGAGAATGATATCTGAATATAATTGGTATTAAAAACACTACTCTTCCATTAGCATTGTTTCCTGAGAAAAGAAGATTTTCTTTTTTTTTTTAATTCTCACTTTAATAAAAGAAAGAAAGATAAGGCAACATATTTCAGGGAAAAACCAAGCTCAGAAACAAGAGAAACTCATTCTGTACCTGGTATCTTCACTAGCCTTGACTAAATAACTTTTTCCTAGTTCTTTAAGCTTCAGGTTCAATGTACTTTTTAGAGAGAAAAAGAAATTCATTTGTTTATCCTCAAAGCAGTGTCATGTGTTCTTAAGCTTTCTGCATGTATTGCCTGGTTTTTGATAATGTGCAAGGTTATTTGTGTTAATGCTAATACTGCAAAATTATCAATTCCACCTGAAGAATGAGGAAACCCAGAAAGATGTGTCAGAGGTGGGGATGAAATCTCAATAACCTAGAATTTGAGAAACTTGCCTGTGCACTCTGATGCAGATGCTTTCCTTACACACGCAGATTTTGTTGAATAAAACCATCACCCTATTCTTTGTGAACAATCACTGGGTGCTCACTCTGAGCCAGGAACTGTGGGACCTAGCCTTGTCTCCATGAATGCATAATTGAATTTCTAAGCTCTTAGAGCCCAGTTTGAAATGCATTGTTCCCTTTAGCCCAAACACATCCGCCACACATTGTCCCTTTTCTGCCAAACCCTGTTTATTGGTTCCAAATGCAATGAATCATTTACTGACTTGAGCAACATTAGAGGTAAACACCAAGGTTAAAATGTAGAGATAATTGAATAACACACCAACTACCAGTAATAGCAGTCCAGGCAAAAGAGGAAATAGATCCAGAGATTTCAGAAAGGCCAATCTGATAGGAACCCTCCATGTCAGGATCAAAACCGGATGCCACTTTGACATGAGAAAAAACATCTGCATTTTATTTTTTTCAAAATTGTATATGCCAGTTATTAATACGGGAAGAAGCAGCGAGTAGGCAGGTGGTAATATAATTTAAATACCCCAGTGATTAAAAATAAAACATCCAAAAATCAACTATCATGTATTTAGTACATCAAAACAGTGGTGTAAAGCTGGGTTTTTAAAAAATATATGTATATAATTTATTGCTTTCACTGTTGATGAAGAAGATTAATAAAATACATGCATTTCCTTTGCAGTACACTCTTCTTTGGAGAAAACTAAAGAAAGCAAACATTATCCAAAGCCCTTCTAAAAAATCATAAAGCTCAATATAACTTCCATATAACAAAATGCATTTTAACCATTTACTTTACAGTCACCTGGAATTCATTGTATACAATTCACATAATGTCTAAAATTGGGTATATAATATGTACACATACGTTTATACAAAATTTCCTTTTTATGTGTCCTCAAAGGCAGAAAACTCAGAATCTTTGGTGAATACTTAGCAAACCACAGCCATAGTTTTTCCCAGGAAGCCCCTCAAAGTTTGGAAACCCAAAAGCCACACAGACCCTTATGAAACAAGACTTCAAGCGCAATAATTAACTACCTCGGGATTCAAGGCTGAATTTACTCAATAAACCATACTGAAAGTTTATCAGAGGCCACAACACCTCTCAGAAACATGTGCAAAATACATTTTCCAGAATTCTCCCAACTTAGGGGAATTATGCCCTTGCCAAAAATGAATTGTTCAACTTGCTGAGGATTCATTATTTATGTGGATCTGTTTTGCTTTAAGAAAATAGAGATTTCGGCCGGGCGCGGTGGCTCAAGCCTGTAATCCCAGCACTTTGGGAGGCCGAGGCGGGTGGATCACGAGGTCAGGAGATCGAGACTATCCTGGCTAACATGGTGAAACCCCGTCTCTACTAAAAATACAAAAAACTAGCCGGGCGTGGTGGCGGGCGCCTGTAGTCTCAGCTACTTGGGAGGCTGAGGCGGGAGAATGGCGTGAACCCGGGAGGCGGAGCTTGCAGTGAGCCGAGATCACGCCACTGCACTCCAGCCTGGGAGACACAGCGAGACTCCGTCTCAAAAAAAAAAAAAAAAAAAAAAGAAAATAGAGATTTCTTCTTTCCCCATTTTCCCAACTGGAGGAAACATAGCTCCCAAGAAGCCTCTGTGTTATAGTCCAGGGTTACTGAAAGCTTAGCTATTGGTTCCAATATCTCATTTTATAAATGTGAAACTCAGTGACTGATACAAGATTACCCAATGAATTGAATAGGGGTAGGTCAGGACAAACACCAAATCAAATCAAGTGATTTTTGGTCTTTTAAATTTTTCTTGATAGAGCAATCACTATTCATCCCAGTACAGATGAATCACATTACAGACCCCATGGAAAAGGGGGCAAGCAAGAAGCACAGCTTTCTATTATTCTACCATTTCCCACTCATTGATAACCTTCTGATATTCCCCCTCCAGAAGAAGTTTCCTTTACCTGGGATGTACCTAAAGTAGTGTTTGTTTGTTTGTTTTAGAAAATTTTGAAAGAAAGAAAAAAAAACACAATTTTTAATCCATCACCATAAGCCAGAAAGAATTAATTTACCTTCTTCCTCCCTTCTTACACTTAGCCTCTCTGCAGGTCTTCAAGCCTCTCATGTGGGCAAACCAAAGCAAACTTAAACCATGCTTAAAGAATTATTTTAAGCCTTTTGAACAGCTTGAGCATATTTAATGACAATGTAATAGGCATACACTGTTGAAAGCTTGCCCTGTTCCCTAAGCAACCAAGATGATAAGAAGACACCCGTAGTATGTTCAGAGGATAGGAGGTCAATTTAGAAAATAAATGAAGCTTAACCTGGGTGGAGTTGGAGACCATTATTCTAGTGAAGTAACTCAGGAATGGAAAACCAAACATTGTATGTTCTCACTCATAAGTGGGAGCTAAGCTATGAGGACGCAAAAGCGTAAGAACAGCACAATGGCCTTTGAGGACTCGGGGAAAAGGGTAGGAGGGGGTGAGGGATAAAAGACTACACACATTGGGTAGAGTACACACTGTTTGAGTGAGGGGTGCACCAAAATCTCAGAAATCACCACTACAGAATGTATTCATGTAACCAAACACCACCTGTTTCCTAAAAACCTATTGAAATAAAAAATGAATATAAAAGAAAGAAAAGGAGATTAGGACACAGATGCAGGAGAAAGACCATGTGAAGATACAAAGAGAGGTAGCCATCGGCAAGCTGAGAGAGGTTCAGAAGAAATCAACCTTACCAACACCTTGATGTTAGATTTCTAGCTTCCATACTTGTGAAAAAATAAATTTCTGTTGTTTAAACAACAGAAAACTAAATAAAATTAAAAATAAAACATAAAAAATAAAATTAATGAAGCTTCATTACATTTTGCATATTAAGCAAGAAAACTGAATTTTAAAGATAGAACTTAGGCTAATATATAATTCAGGTAAAAGATGTTTCTTTGTTTTTACTTAGGAGACACATTAATGATATTGTGTTTGACAATGATTTCTTGGATATGACACCAAAAGCAGTACAAAAAATAAATAAATAAATTGGACTTCATCAAAATTAAAATCTTTTGTGTATCAAAGGAAATCATCAATAGAGGGAAAAGGCAACCCAGAGAATTGCAGAAAATATTTGCAAATTGTACAACTTATAAGAGATTAATACCCAGAATATACAAAGAACTTCCATAGCTCAACAACAACCATAACAACAAAACGTGATTTTTAAAATGGGCAAAGAACTTGAATGGACGCTTCTTCAAAGAAGATATACAGATGGCCAATAAACACATGAAGATGTTCAACATCACTAATTATAAGGAAAATGTACCTCAAAACCACAAGATAATACTTTGCATCCATTAGGACAGCTATCAGCCAAAAAAAAAAAAAAAAAAAAAAAAAAAAAACAGAAAAAGAAAGCCAAGTGCAGTGATGCCTGTAGTCCTAGCTACTCAGGAGGCTGGGGAGGGAGGATTGCTTGAATCCAGGAGTTCTGAGCTGTACTACTGCACTATGCACTAAGCATGTCTGCACTAAGTTCAGCATCAATGTGGGACCTCTCCGGGGCAGGGGACCGCCCCATTACCTAAGGAGGAATGAACCGACCCAGGTTGGAAAAAGAGCAGGTCACAACTCCTATGCTGAGTACAAGAGTAGCTGAAGCCTGCCCGTGAACAGCCACAGCACTCCAGCTGGGACAACATAGTGAGACCCTTTCTCTAATTGAAAAAAACAAAACAAAACAAAACAGAAAACAACTGTTGGCAAGACTGTTGAGAAATTAGAAATTAGAACTCTTGTGTGTTGCTGGTAGAAATATAAAATGGTGCAATCACAGTGGAAAACAGTACGACAATTCCTCAAAAAATTACACAGATTATCATTCAGCAATTCTGAGTATATGCCCAAAAGAATTGAAAGCAAGGTCTCAAAGAGATATGTGCACAGCCGTGTTCATAACACCATTATTTACAATAGCCAAAAGGTGGAAGCAACTCACGTGCATTGACAGAGGAGTGGACAAACAAAATGTGATATATACACTCATTGAGATTTTATTCAGCCTTAAAAAGAAAGGAAATTCTGATACATGATACAGCATGGATAAATCTGAAGGACAATATTATGCTAAAAGAAATAAACCAAACACAAAAGAACAGATATTGTATAATTCCACTTGTATAAAGTGCCTATTGGTCAAATTCATAGGAACAGAAAGTAGAGTGGTAGTTGCCAGGTGCTGGGGGAAGGAAGAATAGGAAGTCATTGTTTAACACATTCCAGTTTGGGAAGACGAAAACATCCTGGAGATGGATGTTCATGATGGTTATGCAACAATCTAAATGTACTAAATGTACACTTAAAAATAGTTAAAATGGTGAATTTTATGTTGTGCATATTTTACCACAATTTTGAAAACTGAAAAGCCAGGCACAGTGGCTCACGCCTGTAATCCCAGCACTTTGGGAAGCTGAGGTGGGCGGATCACAAGGTCAAGGGATGGAGACCATCCTGGACAACATGGTGAAACCCTGTTTCTACTAAAAATACAAAAATTAGCTGAGTGTGGTGACATGCACCTGTAGTCCCAGCTACTTGAGAGACTGAGGTAGGAGAATCACTTGAACCCAGGAGGCAGAGGTTGCAGTGAGCCGAGATTGCACCACTGCACTCCAGCCTGAGCAATAGAGGGAGACTCCATAACAACAACAACAAAAAAACCTGAAAAAAGATGTTTCTCCATATTTAATAAAATCAATATTCTTGGGTTCTGTAATTCTACATATTAAACCCTCAGATTAAAAAATTAAACTTACTCAGTTTGTTCAGTGCTTCTCTGTAAAGCCTATTTGGAATTGGGGAATTTTAGAACATCTAACATCCTCATTTTTTAGATGAGGACACTGAAGCCTAGAGAGGTAAAGTGACTTTCTCAAGGTCCTAAACCCAGGTAAAAGAAAGAGAAAACAGAAAAGAAGGCAACCCTCAGCATATATGCTTCCCTCGTTGCTCTGTGAAGTGTGGGTTTGCACACGTTGTTTCTGTGTGTGTGCATGTGTGTATTCACAAGCCCTGTTTACCTGTCCACGCTACTCCGCAACTCCCAACCTGAAAACTTACAGAAATCACCTGTAGTCTTCAGACACACTCTGCTATTTCACGTCCTATGCCTTCGTTTACAGAGCTTGCCTCCATTACTTTCATCTAGAACAGCCTTTCACCCCTGTTCTACCAGACACTCATTCTTTCAAAGCCAGGTCATTCCTCTTTCTTTGAGAAGCTTTTGAAAGTGTCCCCTCACCCCAAAGCAGAGCTACCCCCACCCTTCTTACTGTTTCCACCAGGCTTTGCACATACTGCTGTAGTCCTTACCCCATCCTACCTTATGAAGTTTAGTATGTCGTATGTAGTATTTTCTATTTCCACTCTCTAAGCCAGCTCCACTACCTAAGCCAGATGCGTGGAGTTGCAAGAGAACCTATGGGAGAGCTTAATTGAAAAGGTACTAGTATTTGATTCCCACCTGGAAAGTCTAAAGACAAGAGACTGGCTGGAGTTGCCCTCGCCCAGTGGCAGAGGGAAGAGGGGGCACTGGTTTGGGGGCAAGCTACATGTCACCTCTGGAGAGACAGGCAAATGTAGATCCCACCAAAGGGAACAGTCTGATATGACTTAAAGAGATCTTTCCCAAGAGGCAGACTGGATTGGTGAGGGAGAAGCAAAGCTCCTCTCCACCATCCTCCCTGTAAAAAAATGGGCCAGCCATTCAGAGAGAGTTGCAGACCTAAGATCCCAGCAGGAGGATCTCTAATGAAGCCACAAAAAATCCCATAAGAGAGAGCTAACGTCTGTGCATTTCCCACCCAGATAGGACCTAGATAGAAGCTGCACCTGCCACACATGATGTCTCCTTTGGCCCTACTCATCTCTCCTCTCAGGCCAACTCCTAGAGGAAGGAAGGAAGGAGGGAAGGAAGGAAGGAGGGAAGGAAGGAAGGAAGGAAGGAAGGAAGGAAGGAAGGAGGGAGGGAGGGAGGGAGGGAGGGAGGGAAGGAGGGAGGGAGGGAGGGAGGGAGGAAAGGAAGGAGGGAGGGAGGGAGGAAAGGAAGGAGGGAGGGAGGGAGGGAGGGAAGGAAGGAAGGAAGGAGGGAGGGAGGGAGGGAGGGAGGGAGGGAAGGAAGGAAGGAAGGAAGGAAGGAAGGAAGGAAGGAAGGAAGGAAGGAAGGAAGGAAGGAAGGAAGGAAGGAAGGAAGGAGATGGAGAGAAGAGAGAAATAACCATTCCCCACCCCATCCCACACCAAGGTTTCCAAGCCATCTAGGGGTGAAGGAGCCTTTTAAAATTAGATAAATTTGGGGGTTTCAAAATTATATTGGACTGAACTGGAGTTAAGAGATTATTAGAGCCCATCAAGATTAATGTGTTCAAAACACGTCATAAGATAAGGACTTCAGAGTAGTCTTTGAAGACTACCTCAGCCAGGGCATTTCAGTGTTGAGGGCTGTCAAAGTCAAGGAGCTTGCAGGGGATGGGCTAGAGGTGAGGAACAGGAAACACCCAATGTCACGAGGCTTTCAACAAACATGGGCTGTGAGGGAAGAAGAGACTCAGTCACATGCTAAAAGGGGCCATAAAGTCAACGGAGGATTAGGGGAAGTTTGGGGTTCTTTATTTAAGATTAAACAGTTTATGTACTGAGAGAAATGCAGAAAAGAGATTAGGCCATTTTGACATCAAGTGCTACCAAGAAGGAGAGGAGGCAATCTAGAACACGAGTAGGGATCAGCCCCTTTCTATGCTTATCTCACCAACACTGTAAGTCCCAGGCATCCATCCTCTTCTTCCTCATCTGCACATTCTTCCTGGATCCTGTCACCTCCTGTGGCTTCCATTATCACCTACCTCATAACAACTTTCAAATCTGTATCTCAAATTCTGAACCAAAAGGTTTGAACTGAAGGAGAAAGTGTCTCCACTCTCTCCTAAACTCTAAATGGATGGACATCTCCATTTGTATGTTACCTGGAGCACTCAGCCATAATATGTGTATAATGACATTCATTATTTTCCCCTTCCTACAAACTTATTTACTTAGCCATCAATATCAAGCTTACAGTTACCAAACACCAAAAATATAATCACCTGACTTGTCCTACCCTTAATTCCAACGTCCAATAGGTAACCAAGTTGTGTCCATGACCTCATAAATGCGTCTTCATTCATTCTTCTCTTCTCTATGTATGCAGCTACATGGAGAAGAAAAGACCATACAGAACATACAGAGTGTGTCTGAAGACTACAGATGACTTCTGTACATCCTCATGTAGGCCTTAGTTTAAGAGCTGTTCATCTCTCACCTGGATCTTCTTGACTGTAGGCTCCATGATGACAGAGAGCATGTCTGTTTTTGCATCTAAGGTTTATTGTAGCACTTGGTACATAGTAGGTTTTTAATACATATTTATTAAATGAATGAATAAATGCTAAATGGATGACCATTGATTGCAACAGCCATTCTGATCTCTCTGCTTCCAATCTCCCCATATCCTTTCATTCTCCTCTGTGTTGCTAATATTCTCTTCCTAGGAAAATTAACCTCACTCATTCATTCTCTCTCTGTCCTTCTCCCTCTCTCTCTCCTCCTCCTCTCCCCTTAACACATAGTCATCTACATGTACAGCCACCCACTTGACCTGCCTCCCACACACACTTAGAACACACAGAGTGTAGAGTTTAGAAAAGAGCTCACTCCAGTGCCTAGAGAACAAAGTCCAAATTCAAACAAGCATCTAATCCTCTACCCTACAAGTGATCTTCCAGCCTCATCCCTTGCTTCTTCCCATAATTCTGCTGGATCATGTGCCATCCTCAAGCTATACCAAAAGCCACAGTGTCCCCTAACATATCATGACTTGTATGCACATGTTTTTTTTTTCCTGAGAAGTCCAGTTGTTTTCCAAGGTCTGGTTCCATTTTAAATCTCCCCAGAATGATTTTCCTGGACCCTGGAGAAGCTATCTTCCCTCAGTACTGCCCTGCACTCAGTGCCCACTGCTTTTGTGCTCCATCTTTACATCAATGTTTCACCTTGCCAGAGTGTGAGTTTTAAGGACAAGGACTATATGGTAGTCACATGTGTACTACAAATCACTAGCACCTCTCCTGGTACATAGTGGACACTTGCCACATTACTTAGACCAAATTCATGAATTAGAACCGTTTATTACCCATATGTAACAAGTGACCAACAAATGGGGGATTTCAGTGACACCACAATGCTTTCTCTTGCCTGAAAATTTGTAATTTCTTTGTCCTCTGTTAAAACTATTTCGTGGTTTTTTTTTTCAAAGATTATAGAAAATATTCATCAAGGTATAACTCAAACAAACTCCTGGCACCATATCTGCCAGCAGAATGCCGGTAGACCTGCTTCAGTAAATTGATAGCACTTCTTTATAATTTGCAGCCTCCATTTGCATGCAAATAATGTGCTAGAGTTCATAAAATTGATTTTCCTCTTAAGTTAAATATTCTACTTACAATGTTGTTCATGTATCAATTAATGAAGTTTTACTATATTCAACCCATAAACATTTATTGAGCCAGGTACTGTGCTAGACCCTGAGGATAACATGACAAATAACATAATTCCCTGCTCTTGTGAAGCTCACTTGAAAAGAAACCAACACACAAGCCAAGCATTACAATGAGACAGGCTTGTTTCTTTTCTCACAAGGGCAAGAATCTGGATGTTTACAAGAGAAGGTAGAGAAAATGAAAGCTAAAAGATAGCACTTGTAGGAATATTTAGCAGACTATGATCTTACTTGCAGAAATATCTCATTGCTTGGCTTTTAAAAGAAATCATGCAAACTTTTGATACTGTGAACAGTACAGCCTACTCAACATGTTCCATATTATAACCCTTTACCTGTGAGTCAAATATCATTGAAATCTATGAACAATAACTGAATACAGTCCACTTAAAGAAAGTAACTAGATTCCTTTAACTATCAAGATGGTAGAATGTTTACAATTAACAGCCTCTAGTAGCATAGCAATATTTGTCCAAATCAGTCAGCTTCTTAAAATGTCTAAATAAACTGTTGGAGGAAAAAAAAGTTAAGTTCCTATATTTCGGTCAAAAATGGGAAAAAGCTACCGTGTTTATAACCTGTTTGGAACCCACGCCTGCTTCAAAAAAGGAATCACTATAAACCCTCACAAGAAACCTCTGATACAAGATCCCCTGATAAACACTCAACCGGCACGCTCTTCCCACTACACTCTACCTCTACTCTGATTTGAGTCTTGCAAAAACCTCTCTGAAACCCAAGCTCAAATTCTTCAAAGGCACTGTGGTACAGAGCCCTTTTAGAGAGGCTCCAAAATATCCACATCTTAACCACATCTGACGCCTTTGCCCAGGCTCCCTGAGCCTCCCACAACATACTCTGAAATCCCAGACATTGCTTACGGAGGGCCCAGGAAGCCTTTGCAGGATAAAGGAAGGAAACACAGTAAAGTGTACTGTTAACAAAACCTAAAATCAACAGGAAGGCCAAGTCGATGTCAAATTTGTAATTGGTAGTTCCATTATTAATTAATTTGTCAGAGAATTTAATACAGCAGTCCAATCCACAGTCATAACTGCACAAGTAAATTGAGACTAGGTTAAACAAAAATTTTTTTAATTTAATTTTCTACGTACCTACAGAGGTAAGAACTGCCTAGACTACAAAAAATAAGGGAGCTTGCTTGTATTGATATTTTAATTTGAAACATCATTATTGTGTAAACGGAATCTTCTTTTACATTTGTATTCAGAGACAAGACTGGAAACAGCATCTGAGCACATAATCATATCACAGTGTGTTTCTCTCTCAAAAGCCGAACCTTCTGCCTTAACACTTTCACAGACTCCTCCAGGCCTGCTTCAAACAGACACAACACTCTCCTAAAACTCAAAGAAACATCGCAACACCTTTGTAATAGGCCTATTTCCCAAGGGGGGGCAGATAAAAGGACAAGGCAAATTAAGGGAAATGCGGAATATAAACTTGAAACCTACTGTCAATAAAACCCAAAACAAACTCAAAGCGGAGGTGAAGAAAGCAGGGGGAGGAAAAGCAATGTTAAATGGTCATCTTTCTTCTTGTTTTATTTGAGGAAGTTAAGTTTGCACAGCTCCTTACAAGCTGTCTTTGGCTAAAATCACTATTAATGAGCTTTGACGTTTGAAATTTAACTGAGCACAAGCTAACAGCTTCCAGCACTGCACCACCCATGAAGGCAACTGGAAATATTTTGCTAGGGCCTAACGGTGTGTTTATTGAAAAGGCATAGCTTTCAAGAGAAAGTGTTTATAGCAACCACTTTACCTGCTATCCCTGCTCTGTGATGCCTGTTTGGTTTTAGGGTTTGGGGGGTCCTCTTTAACTCTTTCTAGTCACACTGTTCTAATTGTTTTCAAGTCTAGCAAGAGAATGTTAACGAAATTCTTTGCTCTACAGCAACCTGGATTATAAGGACAGATTTGAAAACTCTGAGTTATGACAAAGGGGCAGGCCACAAGGCAAAAAGAAACAAGCCCATAGAGAGGCTTCAGCTCTAGCATTCGCTCATTAGAAAGACATGATAAAAACACGTATTCTTTATCGGTAATGCCATTAAAATTATCCTTTCCCAAAAGAGAACACAGTGACTAGATCAATAAACCTGGAAGATTGCATGGATTCTTCTTAGCTAAAATCCTGGTTCGTTGAATGAAAGTGAATTCATTATTAACCAAGTAGTTTCCCCAAGAGAAAGGCCTGGAAGGAAGCTATTCACTTTACTCCTCAATAAAGAAGGCTTTAGGCATACTGACTTGTTTAAGAAGTAAAATGAAAAAGAGGGATTGAGTTTGAAATAAAAGCATACTCACACATACCCTGCTCTTGCACAAAATTAACATGTTGTCAGTTTCTACCTCTATAATTTATTAAAACAAAGAGGGAGCATTACTCTGAATCTCATGCCACAGTCCTAAGAACAATGGTCTGTGTTCAGTGATCCTGTACAGATTCCTGACCTTGAACACGCCTGGATGCCAATATCAGTATGAAATTCAGAACTGCTCCCCTTTCCCTGAAGCCAGTGTTAACGCTGGAGAATGTAGGAGTATCCTTTGCCTGAGGCATTCCTGGACCAAGTACAAGTAAAAGCAGAAATTATAACCTAATCTGGAATGCCTCTAAGGAATGGAGAGGAAATCTCAGTTACAAAGAAAAGGAAGTTCAGAATCTGTGAACTAGAAATAACATATAATTTCGAGGTTTTTATTCACCAAATTAAGGTTGGTTTACCCCTACAATACCAAGGAGAAAATGCCCAAGGATGGTGCTAAATCAATGAAGACAATTCAGAGGTTACAACTAGAGGCAAAATAAGGAGAAAGCAAGAAAGTTGGATTCTTTGTCCAAAGTTGTTTTTGTCATTACTAGATATTTTTCCACAGAAAAAACAAAAATTATTAGATTATCAATTATTTTAAAATTACAAAAGAAGTCTTCATATATTCCTTTTTTAATGGAAACGTATAAACTGGTACAACTATATTATTTTGCAATATGCATGATCTGTGAAAAATTAGAAAAAAACTACATAAAATTGAAGGCTATCTCTGAGTTTCATATACTTTCTCAAAATAGGTAGAAAGATAAATGTGGAAGATGTCTGTTGCAGTATTCTTTGTAGAAATCAACTTCCTGAAATATTTATTGCAAAAAATTAACACATGTTTATTGAATCTTTATTTTGGCCTATTTTGCATGAAAAATCCAATAGTGAATAAATAATAGTTTCTGGGTTTATGGAACATTGTTTAAGAAATATATAACAACCAACAATTTAAGATGAATGAATGTTATAAAAAAGAAAGCAGGCCGAGCGCGGTGGCTCATGCCTATAATCTCAGCACTTTAGAAGGCTGAGGCAGGCGTTATCGCTTGAGGCCAGGAGTTCGAGACCAACCTGGCCAACGCGGCAAAACCCCGTCTCTACTAAAAATGCAAAAATTAGCTGGTCATGGTGGCAGGTGCCTGTAATCCCAGCTACTCAGGAGGCTGAGGCAGGATAACTGCTTGAACCCAGGAGGTGGAGGTTGCAGTGAGCTGAGATTGTGGCACTGCACTCCAGCCTAGGCAACAGAGTGAGACTCCATCTCAAAATAATAATAATAATAAAGCGTATGCTACCCTAAAGGATAGGACACAGGGATATCTTTTAAAATATAAAGGCTTCTTTTTTACTGATATATAATAATTATACATATTTATGGGATTACATGTGTGATATTTTGATACTATATTCTCACACGCTATATGAGTTATTTATTTCTAGAAGTTATACAATGGACAGTAATGGTTTAAATAATTTATGTAACCATTTGTGACTAAGTATATTTGTGATAGTTATTAATTCACAAATGGTACAGGTCATATTAACAATTTATTTATAATCAGCAGATTTCCAGTTAGCAAAGTGAGAATGTAAGGTAAAAACATAATGGGATTAATAGGAATAATTTTGCTATGGGGATCTGTGTAATTATAATGATTTCAAGTTAAAGAAAACAGAAATGGTAAGTAAGATATAGCGTTTATCTCTAATGTTATAGAAATGTCATATTCAGTCCTGTCGTGGAGAGGAACATAGCTGATCTCTCACAATCTCAGTCATGAAGATGACTAATGAGAAATGAAGGGGAGAGGTGGGGAATATATCACAATGTCCACACACCAAACCTCACGTACTTCTTCAAGATGTGTCTTTCAAGACTGCACTCAGAATCATATATATCTATTAAAATTTTGTTGTCTTGTCAGTTGGTGAAGAAAACAGAAGGATCAATTAGAAGGAAGTAGGGGCTACTGACAGCATCCAGATGTGAGACTCACAGTCTGACAGCAAAGGAAGGGATAAAATACATCAATACAGTCATGGGCCATTTAGTAATTTCAATAGCACCACCTGGGATAGAGGTATCATTTTTTAAAGAGTGAAGCAACTGAAGTTTGTGCTGATGATCCAGAAGTATCAAGAAAATATTTGATACTACCACCTATGTTCAGTTAAAAGGACAGAAAAGCCTTCGCTATGGTTTAGAAGATAATATCAAAAATAAACATGGCATGGTATTTTGATGGAAATGTTTCAGTTGCCTAGCAAATTAACTCCTGTGGTATTTCTCATTCCCCAAGCAAAATAGAAAAGTGAGATGTTAGGAAACTTTAAAACTGGCAAAATATATGACACCACCAGGAGTTTTGTCCAGAAATGAAATTTGGAATGGCCTTCACCCAACAAATAGTGTGGCAGCATCTACTAAACCCCAGGCATAGTAGTAGGTGCTCAGACTACCTCTGGCACATACATAATCTAGCAGGAAACAAGTATAATAGCCGATACTAGGTATAGCAGTAGGTACACAGGATATGAGGACATCAAGATAGAGCACCAACGAGCAAGGCTGAGAGAGCCCTCCAGGGTTGGGGGCACAGCAGAGTCTCAGAATCCAGTTGTTTCTAACTCACTTCAATACCCCCATTTTGGTAACACATTAAATAAATTAATCTGGATTTGGAAAACAGCAAAATGAAAACCAGAACAACAATTAAAATATTCAAAGCTGAAGGTATGAGGCTGAGAGAAATGATAGTAACAAGAATAATAATTATAAACATTGAGTGAGCATTTATTAGATGTCGAGCACTGCATAAAAACCTTCACTTCTATACCCTGTTTGAACTTCACAATGACCTTCCAAGAGTCTACCTTATTAACCCTATTTACAGATGAGAAAACTGAGAACTGCAGAAGCAAAGTAACATGACCAAAAACAAAACGCTGGAAAGTGGTGGAACCAAGGCTTTGACGATCTATTTTCAGACATTAGCAGTCCATGCCCTTAAGCAATATTAAAAACTTATCTCAAAAATAATAAAACTTTCATAAATCTGAAATGATGAGGAAAACATAGCCTCAGAAACAGAAAGGTTAAATCAGACTGAATCTCCAGTCAAAAGGTGAGCCCCATCAGGTTTCTCATTTCACAGGGAAGAAGTTCTTTTTCTAAGACCTTTTGTTTTTTTTCCTGAAACTGAAACTGAACTTTCGGTATTCTCTGATTCTCCAGAAGACCCTCAAGTCCCTAAGTCCTAGCAATTGTTTTATTTTACCAGTTGAATAAAATGGGGTCTGGAAGCAGCAACACAAATTCAAATCCTAACTCCACCACATAGTCACTGTGTGACCTTTGGTAGTCACCTAATTTCCCTGAAGCTCAATCTCTTAAAATGGAGATTTTTTGAAGGCTCTTAATGAGTTAATTAGTATACATAAAGGCTAACTCAGTGCCTGACATATAACAGGTGTTTAGGAAGTATCATTGTTCACTTCTTGCCTTTCTCAACTTTTCCTTAAACTAAAACAAGGAAAAGATAAATTTCTTAAGATCTAGTTGTTGTATCACCATTTATGGAAAAACAAAGAGAAATGAAAACAAAATCAACTTTCTTTGGTGAGGAAAACGCCCTACGTCTTCAATTTGATTCTGGGCTTCACAGTATATACATATATTAATAAGCCATACACTTAAGATCTGTACATTTCATTATAGGTAATTTATGCCTCAATATATAAGACAAGTTCTTGACAAAATAAATTTTTATTTTAAATATAATATCTCCAACACATTAATTAATTCTACTGGCAAACCAAATTATCCAGCATATATTTTATGTTACCAATTAGAAACTGTTAAAAGTACAAAAAACATATACTACATATTTTTCATCTAGCCCTAATATTTCATTCCCCCACCTTGCTCCCACTTTAAACAATCCTAAGGAAATTTCCAAGAGCCACTGTTTTATTGCTGTACTCTACAAGAAGCACATTCCAGTTTTCTATGCAAGCATTTTGGCCACATTACAGCCAACTACCACCACCATATGCCACTGGAGTCCACATTGATAAAAGACCTGAGTCGAATGGCACTTCAATACTTACAGAGGACTTCACACCTGTAGATCCCTTTAAAACTCAAAAACCTTGCAGGAAGATATGGTTAAGCACTATCACCATCATTGAGGGGAAATGATGGCTCTGAGAAATCAAGTCAAGGACCCAGGACCTTGGTGGTGTTAGGGTCTAGGACCCAAGTCTTCCAGCATCAAGACTCGCAGCGTTTCCATTACTCTTATACCATTGACAGAGGAAGGGATGACAAGACAAGTCCTCCAACCTGTGCCAACTAACAATGACCCTGCACAGCACTAGCTAGAGAAAATCAACAACGTAAGGCCAGGGACTCACATTGTTAAAGTCTGCGGCTTCAGAAAAGGATGAAATCTGCCTAAAAAATAAGTCTCTACTCTTCCCAGAGTTGCTTTTGGGAGTGATATTTTTATATCCAATATGATCCTTCTCAAAGGAGAGTATTCATGCTACGAATCCACTCCAGTCTCCAGGGCCTTTGTCCTGGTACCGACATTTTACCTTCTACAAAAACTTCATGAGAGAAAGGAAAAAAAACAAAAACTAGATTTTTCTAGGTCAAATAAAAAGAAAAAACTTATACTAATTAAAACCATACTCTTTTAGACAAAAACACTATTTCAGTTCTCCCTTCTTTGCTTTTTCTGCTGCAAAACAGGTTTCAAGGCTAAAAAGGAGCCAATTAAAGTTTCTATTATCATGAGATACAATTCTGTTGGTGCGGTGATACTAAGCAAAAGCAATTTTATTCCTGCTTTTCCAAAAATACTTATAGGCACATGTGAAAACAACTATGCATACAGGCACACCTGCAGGGGTGTCTCTATGTGCACGTGTATGTGTGTAGAAAGGAAAACCAGAGAATTGTCACAGAATTGAATCTGCACAATTCACCACAAATAAATTAATAATGGCATATTATGAAGCTATATTTTCCCAGCATCTAGAGGAATTTTGTTTTGCCTGGTTTTTTTATTATTTTTCACTCTTGAGTCATCATTATCCTATAGAGAGAAGGGCTAACAAAGGCCTTTGATTTCACCACTTCTAGAAATTTAAACAAAAGACTTAACAATCCCAATTAGACCATTAACATACCTCAAGAGAAAAATAAAGAATATACAGCTATATCTGCTGAACTCCCAGTAATAACTCAAAGTCTATCTTAATTTTTTTAAATCAGAGGAAATGAAGGGAGAGGCGGAGGGAGGAAATAAGGGAGAAAAGGAAAGAAGGAAGGAAAAGGAAGGAGAAGGAAGGAAGGAAAGAAGGAAGGAAGGAAGGAAGGAAGGAAGGAAGGAAGGAAGGAAGGAAGGAAGGAAGGAAGGAAGGAAGGAAGGAAGGGAGGGAGGGAGGCAGGGAGGAAGGGAGAAACAGCAATTTCACTATTCCACCCATGCACCTAGCAGCTGCTTTTATTGTTATTTATTTATTTCCTCCCTTTTGAGCTAGATCCTTTTTTTCTCATTTAGTCCGACAGAGATTGTCCTCCTGGAGTGACCTTTTATTCTTCCTTTTTCCTTCACCCCTCTGGGCTATTGCCCTCATGCCAGTAACTAGATAACATACTCTATCAAAGATTTTTTTTAAAAAATCATTGGGAAGGCACTAGGGCTGATAGTGGCATCAATCGTAGCCTGACACGAGCTGGGGTCAACCATTTATCTCTTCACATAGCCTGTGGTTACTGCAGTGGCCATCTTGACTTGCTACATCTTAACAACCTTGTGCAGATGTTGCCTCTCCCAACACTGATAATATCTGCTCCCCGAGTCCTTTTGCTTTCCTTGTTTGGCATATTTCTTTGTTTTGTTCTGGTGGACATCTTTTCATAATAAATCAGGGCAAGAATAAGTGAAGCCCGTCCCACGTTTCAGAGCCCTTCTAAATTTCAGGGCCAGGGAAATAATTACGGGCTATACAAAGAATCTTGCTCTTTGTACCAATATTTTCAAACTAAAATCAAAACACTTTTGTTCCTTAGTAAATAGTCATATCCTTGAAGTTAAAGTGAACTCATGTAGCATTGCTCTTATTTCACTGGATATGAGATTTTATCAAAAGTGTTTTATGAACTCATTTATTTTCCACTCTATCCTACTCTTTTCCCATCTCTCTCTCTCTCCACCCCCAACATACCATTTTTTTTTTTGTAATTTATTCAGCAGGCAGCATCATGATTAAGAGAAAGTGTAACGTTAGGCAGACTACTTTTCAAACTCATAGCTCCAACATTATTAGCCATGGGGCCTAGGGCAAGTCTCCTAACATTTTGAAGCATCTGTTTTCTTATCTGCAAAATGGAGCTAATACTATCTACTCAGAGTGCTATGAAAATAAGGTAGAAAAAAATACTTAAATGCCATGTGTCTGTCACATATAAATGTTCAATGTATTTGAGTTACCACGTACTGTCTTAAAGTTAATGGAGAGTTAGTTGCTCAATGGAATTTGGTGCCAAGCATGCACAACCCCATATACAAAACACAACTTTACTGCCACTTTTTCTACCACTATAACTTCACTTATTTGGGTCTCCAAGAAATCTGTTTAAAAATGGAAGTACACTTGGGAAGTTTTAGACCTTATAAACTTAAACCTGAAGTAAGACTGGAATGGAAGATAGAAACAAAAGAAAGAGAAAATAAAAGAGACTCAAAGGAAAACTTGGTTTATGTGTATTGTGCTCTAATTTTTAATACAAATCCTAGATGCCTCATGCTTCTAGAAATTCAAATAAATGCAAAATATAGTCACCCTTTTTACACTAAACTATGAGAGATCCCCAAGTTAAAACTCACCTTCACCCTTAAAATTCCCATTAGCAGATTCTTATTTTCAAAGGATAAGCTATATAACATAGTCCTCACTTAAAAGTTAAAAAAAAAAAAAGTAAATAAGTTGATAGCTGTTGAAGGTGGACAATGGGTACACGGGGCTCATTATGCTATTTTCTCTATTGTCACATATTTAAAATTATATTAAAAGTTAAATAAAATAGGCCCCAATAAATACATTGCCTTAAATAAGCTAATTGTGATATATTTCCAGTTGTGCCAAAGCCCAGTAAAGAATAGGGTCAATTTCCCCTGATGCTGAAAGGGATGGTTTCTTAAGACTTCACAGAGAAATCTTAAATTGTACCTTAATGATGGACTTTATGGATAAATATATAGTCATAGAAATAAATGTATCTCTCCAAGCATTGCCAACGTTAATCTTATGACCATTCCAGATGTATTCACTCAACATACAGACAGCATTTTCTAATTATTTCATCATATTCCTGTACTTCTACACCCAATGCCTGTAGACACTGAAATCAGGAGTTACTATCTCTAAACCCTCCAACTTGAAGATGATGGGGCAAGAGTGCCAAAGAGCACAGGCTCTGGAATCATTATGTCTCAATTTGAGTCCCTGTTTTGCCACTTTCCACCTGTGGGTCCTGAGACAAGCTTCTAAGCATTTCTGAATGGTTATCAACCTGTAAAATGGAGATGATAAGAGTCATCACTTTAAAGTTTCATTCTGAGGATTAAATGGACAGTTCAAGTAAAGGGTTTCACACAGTTCCTGACCAGAAATAAGCATTCAATTAATGTTACCTCTTCCCATTGGTAGTAGTAGTAGTACTTCTTTACAATAAAATAGAGAAATACGCTTCTTTAGGTGGCATCATAGCAAGTACTGAATACCCTAATAAGTTTTTCTTTCCATTTTTCTCAATCTTCCCAAAAGAGCAATTACATACTTGGTTGTTTCATTTTAATGTTTGGAAAGTATCAGTTTATCCAAGTGAAGTTATGAATTCTGTGAGCAGAAGAGATGAGGCAAAGAAATCAAGATCACTGCCTGATTCAATGGTGCCTGGTTGTGAAAGGGTGCAGTCTGAAGATGAGTTTAAATGCTGGCCTGGCTCTCCCAATTTCCACACAATTTCCTTGTGGAGAAGTCACCAGTACAGGGAAATTTTAGAACAATTTTACCAAGAGAAAAGAACCCAGACCCCTGCTTTCTTAGTCTCCCCTCAGGCGTGGGCACTGAAGGCTTCAGTGAGAGGCTGGAAGACTCTAACTGTGGCCCAAATTTCATGCCGCATGGCAGAGCGAGTCTTTTTTCCAAGAGCAGTGCATTGTTAACTTATCAGACACATTAATAAATTCCTATCTCAAATACGCAGAAAACTCACACAAAAAGAGAAGCAAGCTTGTCCTCTTTCTGCCCCATTCCAGCTCTGGGTTAAGAAGGTACAACCTTCAGTATTGCTGGTACAAGGGTCCTGGTTGAAACCTTCAGTCCCTGCCCCCATTAAAATGTAAAACTAGATTCAACCCATCACGGAGTGGCACCAGAGGACTGCAATTTCATCCAGTATGATTTTTATTAGCCTTGCAATTTCTTAATGGGCTCCCCTGAGGGCTGGCTGGTAGAATCCTGCACTACCAGTCCGGATTTGCTACAGGCAGCTTAATAAACATGGTATCTTCCCCGTGACAATTGTCATAACATCTGACCAGGGTGCAGAAGGCAGAGCTAAAGGTTAACAAAACTACTGCTCAGGTGGCAGGGAGGTGAGTGGGGAGAATGTTGGAAATTGTAATCTGAAGGCAAAGGCTGCCTACTGGGTTGGCGATTCTTCCAGCCTGGCCAGAGCTCCCAGGAGCCGAGCAGGCAGCTTGCTGCCTTCTATAATCAGCATCTTTTACACATCTCATCAGTGTCACTGTTCCTGACGTCTCATTATGCACCAGAGGTGGAAGTGGACAGGTACAGAACACTTGAACTTTTACTTTTCTTATTATTTCCAAGGAGACCATGAAGCTGGGAGTTAATTAAGTCCTGTGGGACAGGCAATCAGTGTCTTCTTTGCTAGGTTAAATTACCTTATATACAGATGCAAAAAAGAGAAGAAAAAAATAATCCCTCAGCTGTTTCCTAGTTAATAGAGTAAGTTAGAAATATGATGATGCCAAACTGGAAGCTGAAGTTGATAGCTCCTTAGCATACAAGGTGTCTAATGAAGTCATATGACAAATCCACCAGGGATCTCCTTCCTTAAAGGATCTCAGAGCACTTTCACAAACACTTAAAGAACTCCCTGCCTTGACTCTGACAGAAAGTTAATTGGGGGATGATAGTCAATCTGATAATTTAGTGAGGAAAATTTACTCAGCCAGACTGGAGAAGAAAACTTCCTTGGATGTATAAGATGTTAAACTGGTCGGGTGCAGTGGCTCACGCCTGTAATCCCAGCACTTTCAGAGGCCGAGGCGGGTGGATCACCTGAGGTCAGGAGTTCAAGACCAGCCTGACCAACATGGAGAAACCCTGCATCTACTAAAAATACAAAAAAGAAAATTAGCTGGGCTTGGTGGCACACGCCTATAATCCCAGCTACTGGGGAGGCTGAGGCAGGAGAATTGCTTGAACCTGGGAGGCGGAGGTTGTGGTGAGCCAAGATAGTGCCATTGCACTCCAGCCTGGGCAACAAGAGTGAAACTCCGCCTCAAAAAAAAAAAAAAAAAAAAAAGATGTTAGACTGAAAGGAAACCTTCAGAGGTAAGATAGAATCAGAGAGCGTCAAAGCGGGAAGGGAGCTAAAAATGACCTAGCCCAAAATTTCCCGAAGTGTTCCACAGAGAGCCAATAGGTGTTGTATGGAAGAAAAAAAAATAAAATTCTTATGACCGAATAAGTTTAGGAAAGACTGGTTTCAACAGAGTTAAACTGCCTTCCTTCCTGCAGGACACTCCAAGCTTTTAATGCCTGACTGGACATTGAGAGAATCAAGTCGGCAGCATTCCCCAAACTTACTTGACTACAGAACCCTTTCTTTTTTTTCTAATGAGACATGTGTCTTTACTAATTGCTTACAGAACTCACATTGGAACATGCTGATTTTGTCCAGTTACAGATGGGAAAACTAAGAGGTTCTTTGGTTTTGTTTTTTTGAGTTTGTTGTTGTTGTTGTTTTCCTTGAGACAGAGTATCACTCTGTTGCCCAGGCTGGAATGCAGTGCAGTGGCGCAATCGTGGCTCACTGCAGTCTCTATCTCCTAGGCTGAGGCAATTCTCCCACCTCAGACTCCTGAGTAGCTAGGACCACAGGCACACACCACTATGCCCAGCTAATTTTCTGTATTATTTGTAGAGATGAGGCCTCCCTATGTTGCCCAGCCTGCTCTCAAACTCCTGAGCACAAGTGATCCACCTGCCTCAGCCTCCCAAAATACTAGAATTACAGGCGTCAGCCACCTCGCCCAGCCATGAGGTTTTCCCCAGACGTGCCTCCAAGCACACAGGTAGGCAACACCCAAGCCTTGAATTAGGACTTAGATCACCCACTCGCAGACTACTACATCATACCGCCTCTCTCGGTAACTTACCAGGAATCTCAAACACCCTACAAGAACCACGCGTGCTCTCTGGTCACTCTGTGTTTCTTTGTATTACTTTCAGAGTACTCATCCTTCATCCTCTTTCACCTGTAGTCTTAAGGACACCTCATTGCCTTATGTTCTCACCTCCACTGGAAGCACTGCCCGTCATGTAATGGCATCTGAGCTCCAAGAGAACAGCAGCTACATGTTTTAGAACTCATCTCACCTGCCATCAGGCCACAGCTCAGCAAGACTAGAGTTCTGACTCTGATATGGGATCTAAGGAACATTTTATGAGACACGGTGGTGGCTACAAAATTTATAAAGCCTCTAACAGCTTTATTTTCCTCCTGAATTAAATCTACACTGCTTAGTTTGGCACTCAAGATTGCACATGATGTTTTCCAACCTTTGTTTCTAGTTACTGCCTTCCTGATTACTTTCTTTCAAACTTTACACTCCAGCCAAATAAAATCACTTAAACATAAACCATGTTTTCCCACCTCTGGGACTCTTTAAGACTAGTCTCTTAGCTAGTAGACCTTTGTTCCTTATCTTCCCTTATCCACATCCTGGTCATCTTTTTAGGCCCTAATAAAATGCCACACTTAGAGGGTTTCCAGGTAATTTTTCCACCCAGAAGATTTATTTGCCTTCACTGATTTTCCATGTCAAAATACATATATCTTTATTATCACATGATTATATTTTGCCTATAGCACAGTTAGTGGGTTTTTATATCTCCCCTATTGAATACTACATTCTACAAGGTAGGAGTTGTATTTTATTTATCTGTAATCTTAAAGCAACTTTTTCAAAGTCCAAAGGGGTAGACCAGTTCTAACATTCTAGATATTGAATGCATAATTTTATCTAGGCCCTTCATAATTTCATAGTTTTTGGTTATCTCTCAAAACGATCATCTGAAAATCCTTGGGAGGGACTCACAATGCCTGGAACCCTCTGAGTGATCTGTAAATCATGTTTCAGAAGCATTAAATAATAGTAATTTTTTTTTTTTTTTTTTTTTTTTTTTGAATCAGAGTCTCACTCTGTCGCCCAGGCTGGAGTGCAGTGGTGCAATCTTGGCTCACTGCAAGCTCTGCCTCCCGGGTTCACACCATTCTCCTACCTCAACCTCCTGAGTAGCTAGGGCTACAGGCGCCTGCCACCACGCCCAGCTATTTTTTTTTTTTTTTTTTGTATTTTTAATAGAGACGGGGTTTCACAGTGTTAGCCAGGATGGTCTCGATCTCCTGACCTTGTGATCCTCCTGCCTCAGTCTCCCAAAGTGCTGGGATTATAGGCATGAGCCACCGCACCCAGCCGGGAAGTTTAATTAATGTTTGTATAGTATTTGGGATGACCCATAATGAGAAACCGACACTATAACAGACCATTTCTTTCCCTAGATTGTTCTTTTCTTTATTATTAGAGGAGGGTTCTCTTGCATAGAACTGAGTCATGAGCCATCCCCATTGGGAGCCGGTACATCACAAAAACAGCTGCTGTCATTTTGAAACAGGAAGATGCACATCACAAAAGAAACACCTAACTGACTTTAAAGTCCTGGGGGCCACTGAAGAAATGTGTGTTTCATGTAGTCATTATGCTTTCTCATTTGACTGGTTGTTTGTTAAAAGCAGACACTCCTACTGAATTCTAAAGGAGACTTACCAAACTGTTTCCTTTTCATTTACCTAACTCTCTTATACAGAAAAGGTGACTTGTTTTCACCCTCTCAAAATCTCATGCAACAGCAATTCTTAAGTTAGCAAAATGAGAAGTGAGGAGTGTCAGAGGAAGCAGACTTAGTGTAGCTATATAGAGAAAAGCAAGGTCATTGGGGTCAAGTGTTTGCTGACTACCCAATGTCCATTCTCCAGCTTTCCACTTATCAACAGCTTCAAGACTTACCTTCCAGGCATCACTGCTACCATATTACTCAGGTATGTGGGATGGGATTAGCTCCATTCTGTAAGTGCACAGTGATCACTCATTGGCCAAAACCAATCAACAAAGCCCATTACCCTGAGCAGAGGGAAGTTTGCCCAGTTAAGTCAAGTTGGATCAATGAGTCATGAAGACATATTTGTTGGGGGGGTTCTGGGGAAGAAAATTCCTTCTTCTGAACTGTGCTCATGAAAGACCCTTTGATTCCCATGTGATATGAGTAGGAAAGCAAGTAGCCCTAGAAGCTACTGACAACCACCTTGTGGCCACAGAGAAAGCAACCTTAGGTTGAATCTGATACTCTGCAAGGCAGGGTAGAGACATAGAAAGAGCCATCTCATTAGTGAGCCCTGAGCTGCTGGGTCAAGCCATTCCTATGACTCCTTAATTTTCCTGTGCTGTGAGCCAGTATAACATCTTAATCATCAGTTCTGTGAGCCAATATAGTCTCTTTATCAAATGACTTGAGTCATTTTTCCCTTGTGATTTAAGTCTTCATAACAAAATTTTGCCGGGCGCGGTGGCTCACGCCTGTAATCCCAGCACTTAGGGAGGCCGAGGCGGGCGGATCACGAGGTCGGGAGATCGAGACCATCGTGGCTGACACAGTGAAACCCCGTCTCTACTACAAATACAAAAAATTAGCCGGGTGTGGTGGTGCGTGCCTGTAGTCCCAGCTACTCGGAGGCTGAGGCAGGAGAATGGCATGAACCCAGGAGGCAGAGCTTGCAGTGAGCCGAGATGGTGCCACCGCACTCCAGCCTGGGCGACAAAGCGAGACTCCGTCTCAAAAAAAAAAAAAAAAAAAAATTTGAGTAAAATTTAAAGAGAAAACAATTGAGAGAGCATAAGTATGGAAGCTATCTATAAATAGATTATAGAGAGCTACGGAAATGGATGTAAAATATATTCTTCATTTGAGGAAAGTTTCTTGATGCATAATATTCCAGTGTGTTTCTTAGAAGGAAATAGAGACTTAGCACAGGCAGAAATGCCAAGAATAGCTATGTCTCCCCAGAAACTCCCACTGTTTGCAACAACATTGCAAAGAAGGTGATTAATTTCTCAGTACTAGAAAATCCCACAGAGGATCTTCGGGGCATGAAGACTGCAGGTGAGGGTGGAAACACATCACCGATGACATGGGAGGAGAGTGGGAGTCCAGAGGATGGAAAGAGGCTGAATGATATCAAATGTCCAGCCACCTTTCCTCACTAAGTCCCATCAATCATTTCTGCCTAATGGTTCCATCTCATAGCTTAATTGTCATACTTGCCATCAAGAATGTAAACCCGGTTCTGATTCCTTGTAGACTCACAGAAAAACTAATTAAAGACACCATGTGGAATAGACTGGGTCTGCCACAAGGCTGCAGAGTCACTTGTTTAAAATGGTGTCATCAGTTAAGTCTGGTTAGATTGCATGTACCAATAAATAGTCCCAAGTTTTCAGCAGAGCAATACAACAAAAGCTTATGTCTTGTTCATACAACATCCACTACAAATGTTGGCAAATCTCTTGGACAGAACAATTGTCCCCTATATGTTGAGGATGTATGTTCAGCCCACACTCTGGGCTATTTAGTCAACACAGCAAAAAAAAAAAAAAAAAGGAAAAAAAAAAAAGGCTACAGATTGGAGCTCCAGAAATTCAGTGCTTCTACCCACATTCTATACAAGTCCTATGGTCCTATCAAACTTCAAAAGGCAGGGGAAGCAAAGTGTTTTCTTGATCTCAAAATAAAGAACTGGATATTTGAGATCACTGTCACAGAGGAAATAACTGCAAAGCTGCTGTAAATTCTCTTAGGTAAAGGAGAAAAGGAGTCTAAAAAATCAACTAAGTATCCGTTAATTTGAGGAGGTTACTAGCACTTAACTGGAAGTAAGGAAACTTCAAAATACTCCTTCTGAGTTAATTCTGCTTCTGCAATCAAAGGGAGAACCTGAGAAAACTAGTTTAGTGATTATCATATTCTAGAAAGGAGCTAGAGGTTTCTTTGTAAAACCTATAGAATCAAGGCACACCTTTCCTGTTGTTTGTTTGTTTTATTGTTTATTTTGTTTGACTTTGTTCCTTTTTTTAATGTATATACTCTTCAGGGCTGTTTATTCCCTCATTAAATGGCTACTTGTACACACTTTTCTCCTTTCTCCTCTAGAAAAAACACATTTCCTTTCTTCTGGTGTAGCTGAAATGATCCATTGGTGTATATTTTATGGACAATATCTTCTCATCTGCACACTCTTCTGCTGATTTACATTTATGTTGGCTCCATGGAGAGATACAATCAGAAAGGGACCTTGTGGCATTGTTGGGGTATCAACAACCCTGCCAGTGGCCTACCATCAGCTAACTTCATCCAAGGACAGCCAGGGGACTAGAAGAGGTCTTGCCTAACCCTCCTACCAGCAAAGCAATTCAAGAAGACAGTAACTAAAATAAGCTCTTAGAGGAGTTGTGCCTACAATACCATTTTTTGACCTGCCCGAGGAGATTAGTTAAGTCCCTTCAAAGCTGGAATGCACCAGTGGAAAAAGAACAGAAAGTGGAAAAAGCCTATGCCTGAAACTACCATTTTACAGAATTAATGGAAGTTAACATCCACTCATACATACAGTAATACCATAAAGGTCATTTCTATCTCCAAGTAACAGCCTTTATCTAAAACCAGTTCAATATTCTTCATTCCTCCCAATGTTCCTGCCTTTCCCCTCTGGTTCCCCTTCTCTTCTCCTTTAACTCCCTGAGACACAGGAGTTTTGTTTGTTTGTTCGTTTGTTTGTTTTCTGAGCTGACTTTCAATTTGATGAAGTCAGTTTCCATAACACTTTTAATATCTGAATAACCCATTCATCTTTACCCAAATTTCTTCATCTTCCAGGCTCCAGCTGCTCTGCAGCTGGTCAAGGGTCCCTACATTTCCTAATAAAGATGTGCATGTTAGGAGCAGTTACTGTGGCTCTTTAAAGTAAAAGCAGACTTCAGTGCTGTGGGAATAAAAGCAAGGTCTTTGGAGGGGAAGATTTATGGCTGAATCAACAAGATTTAAAAAGAGGACAACCCTGAGGAGAAAACCCAAGTTCTCCAAATTGACTGAATTGCCTTTTGTATCTCAAGGCTGAGATGATTATTTGTTTTTGCAAATAGAAATGCTATGTATATTAGACTCAAAACTGATAACATCTTAGAGCTTCCAGCAAAATAAAAAATGTTTAACATGTCTAGTATAGAACCACATATCCAAACACTGATGAAACTCATATTACTCCTTACTCAACACAAATACACAACACATACCACAACCACCACCATTACCACACCACATCACATACGCCACTGAAACCCATTCAACTACTATCTGAGACCCTTCATACCTGGGAAGGGAACCTACTCATAGTTGGGTGCCCTTAATTCTTCATCAGGCTTCAGGGAGATGGTGGTTTACTACTATGCGTTCAAGAAATGGACCTGTGGAAAAGCGAGCTTTTCTCACACATGAAGAATTAGGTATACCAATAAAATAACATATTCACATATCACAGTTTTCACTTTCTGTTACTAAGGACTTCCATAAAATCTTTCCATGTTGCAGGTCGGGAAATAGAGAATTGAGATTACAAAACTGAGTTATCCAATGTCACCCAATGAGTCAGCAAGCAAACTAATTTGAACACTTCTGGTTCTTCAATTACCAAGCCTCACCTCCCCTGTAGAATCCAAAGAATCCCCACGTAAGGCCATTGTACCATCTGTAGCAATTTCATAGCAAGCAGGCCTCTCTGCAGGATAGCTAAAGTTTCATATTTGGAAAGGCTCAGGAAAAAAAATGTAAGCATTATACTCCTATAGTCCAAAACAAAATAATGCCATGACATATAATTTCACTGAGAAAATTCCACACAGTATTTATTTAGACAAAAATAATTTCAGTTTATGAAGTTGTACTTTAGAAGGAAATAAATAATCATGTCATGTCCCAATGGGACTACCCTCTGCCTATTATTAATAGGGACATTTTCACAGGGCTAATAAAGCTTACTGTTTTCCACTGAGCACAAAAACTGTTATTTTAAGATAAAAGTTAAGAGTAGTTTAGCTGAGATAATTCGAACTCCTATATGGTGATGTAATAGTTACTCAATGATATTATAATAACCCCAAACACATTGTAAAGAAAAATAAGGACTTCTGGGAGCCAAAATATGACAAAGGCTCATCAAAACCACAGCCTCATTTACTGGTAAGATACCTTGATATGAGAGGAGCAGGCTAATATCATAAACTCATTTGATACAAAGAGTCCCTGAGAAACAAGAGAGGTACAATTAATTTGTTCAGATGCGTTTAAGCTGCATTCAGGCTAATTTCCTGAATTTCCCCTTTTTTTTCCAATTCGATATATTTTTATTTATGTGTTTGCAGAGTACACAGCTTCAAACACACCAGGGGACTGTACCTAAATCATTTTTATAATATCATATTTAATGGGAAATTCAAAGTTGAATTATTTTAACATTGAATAGAAAAACTCATTCATATGACTCTAAATACTTATGACATGAAATATAACTGTGTCATTGCTGAACAGTTAAAGGTAACAGTTTATTTCATATTATTAGATATAGCAGACCTGCTATTCCATTTCTATAAAATAAAAATGCATTGTAAAGTTTACATTGATTAGTAATAATAATAACACATTAGGAGCAGTAACAACATATTACCTAAAATTATTGATAATAATGTCCTAGGGCAAGAAGATTGTACAAACTTAAGAACTAGATTTTCTTTCAATCTTTTGTCATACTCTTAAGAGAAAGAGAGGAGGAACAAAGTCACTATAGCAAAATGCTTTTTCAAAATTGTTTTCAGAGCAATTGAGAGGAAAACGAAAGAATTCCTTCTTTTTTTAAAAAAAGAAAAAAACAGCAAGAAACAGAGGTATACAAAGTCTTAAATTCAAATAATTGACAAAGCCTCTTTCACACAGCAAGTTCTGATTATGACAACACCACCATAAACAACTATATAAATTGTGCCACCTTGGCCAGGCACGGTGGCTCACGCCTGTAATCCCAGTATTTTGGGAGGCCAAGGCGGGTGGATCACAAGGTCAGGAGTTCGAGATCAGCCTGGCCAACATGGTGAAACCCCATCTCTACTAAAAAAACACACACACAAAAAAAGTAGCCGGGCGTGGTGGCACATGCCTGTAATCCCAGCTACTTGGGAGGCTGAGGCAGGAGAATCGCTTGAACCCAGGAGGCAGAGGTTGCAGTAAGCCAAGATCGCGCCACTGCACTCCAGCCTGGGTGACAGAGTGAGACTCTGTCTCAAAAAAAAAAAAAAAAAAAAAAATTGTAACACCTTAACTTGGCATAACAAATTGCAAAGTACTCACAGATTGATTATCTTTCATAACTGTATAGTCTCATTATGTATTTAACCAAAAATGATAATCCCTGGCATGTTTCAAGGGCTTTCTATGAATGAGACACTGCGTTAAGTGCACTACATGCATCATTTAATTCTTACAACCCTACAAGGTAGGAATTAACAGACTCAGTGAAGTTAAGAAAATTTGCCTAAAGTTATTTAACAAGTAAGTAGAAGGATCAGCCTCAAATCCAGTTTTATTTTAGAGTCCAAGCTCATAACTACTATATCGTAATGCCTTTGTTGAACTTTCAGGTTTCTCCTACTACTATGCGTTTATAGGTACTGTTTTCCTCCCTCCAAAAGCTGGAAGTCAGCTAGCACCGATCAATTGAAAGGTTAAGTGAGTTGTTAAACAGTTGTAGTCAGACAGGGACATTGCTAGAATTAGAAGAGAGACCCCAGGAGTCCCGTTCACTGTGCATCCTATTCTGACTAATTATCCTAAGAAAGCAAAGCCCTTTCAGATGTGAAACTGTCTGCCTTTCCAGCTTCTCCTCCCCCTGCAGCAGGTAATTCTCATACATTTGGAGCCTCGTTTCACAGAGAAAATACAGGCACAAGGGACTCAGTAAGTTTCCTCCAGGACAGCCAGGTCAGGGGTCAATGGTTGAGTTTCTATACCCCCTTTCCCTAATCTAATAACTAGTTCAATTCTGCTTTCTGCAGCACCTCTCTCTGCAGGCACACAACCCTGAAGATGCACACTAAGTGGGTCTAAAAGGGAAAAAAGAAACAAGGGAGAGAAGGAGAAGGCAAGGAGGGAAGGAGAGGGAAGCAGAGGGAAAACAAAAGGAAAATAATTGTTTTTTGATTTTGGTAACAGGAGAAACAAAATTAATTAGGGAATAAAAAGTATTTTCAAATTAGCCTCTAAATAGCTATGCATATCATGAAGAAAATGTAAAATTTGTCACATAGCTGGATTGCATGAATTTCCTAGAAGAATCTCCTTAAACAAAAAGTGGGGATAAAAATAAGCGGTGTGGTTTGCCTTTTAAACAGTAATCTAGTACAGACATACATGCCTTCATCCATCCATTCATCAAAGAGGAATCCAACATGAAGCTTACTCTCAGAGAGTGTAATGTCTATTTGGGAGTTTAAATATTTAAATAAATACATGTAATTTAAATGTAAAAAAGATAAATTTCTTAAAACAAGTATAATTAAGAACTATGGGATTTCCCAAGAGAAAAAAAATTCTTCAACTTTAAGAAAAGGAGACTCTTCCTAAGGGAGATATGCATTGAAGAGCCTAAATGAATTTTAACATATAAATATTTTGGAAAAAATGATGGTGACTTAACCAAACTTTAGGGTTGTCTGAGAGCTATTTTGTAGTCACTAGAAAAACAGACAAGATGAGAAACCTGTGGAGTCTTGGTCTTGCCAAATCAAGTAACACACTTAAAGACCACAGCTTTAATCAAAGTACTTTTAACTTAAGAAAATGATCTCTAGTACTAATGATAGTGAGCTGCGAACATGAGGAAGGTGCTACTCAACCACAATATTTAACTGCATCTCCCCTTTCCCTTCCTACTGGTGACCTATACCAGTTGCCTGCATTTCCTTGATACTCATATACTCCTTAACTCCCCAAAATCTGTTTTTTCTCCCCACCAATATTGTCCTGTGGCCTCAGATGTCACTAAGGACCTCTTTATCACAGTACGTTTTGATAATTCTCAACATACATTCCTTCAAACTCTTCCTTCACCTAGGTTCTATGACACTACTGTAAGAATTTTCAAACATACTGTTATCAAGAGAACCTTTCTTTCATATAAGATGTTGCCTAGAACTTCAACTGATTACCATAGCTTTATAGTAAGATTTAAAATCAGACAGTGTAAGTCCTCCAATTTTGTTCCTTTTCAAGACAGTTTTGGCTATTCTAGATTATTGCATTTCCATAATTTTTAAAATCAGACTGGAAATTTCTACCAAAAAAAAAAACCTGTTGAGATGTTCTATCAAAATTGCATTGACCTAAATGTTAATTTGGAAGAACTGACATATTAACATTATTGAGAACGCCAATAATGGTTCTCTTTATGTTTCTTCTGATTTGGATTCATTAAGCTTCTTAGATCAGTGAATTTGTAGTTTTCACCAAATTTAGAAAATCTTTGTCATTATTTATTTAGATTTATTTTATTTTCTATCCCTTCTACCTCTCTTTTCCTTTTGCTACTCCAGCGACACAAATATTAGACTATATTGACTCAGAGATTACTATCTATCCATTTTTTCCCTTTTCTTTCTGTTCTTCAGTTTGGAGAGATTTGATTGTTTTGTCTACAAGTTCACCGATCTTATCTTCTACAAGGTCCAATCTAATATGATCTAGTGAAATTTTCAGTACAGATATTATTTCTTTCAATTCTGTAATTTTTATTAATTTTTTGAAATAGTTTTCATTTTCCTGCTGGGATTTCCTATAACTTCTCTCGTTGCATCTGTCCTTTCCTTTAAAACCTTTAATATGCTTATAACAGTTGTTTTAAAGTCCCTATCTAGTGAGTTTCAACATCTCTATCATCCATAGGTCTGTTTCAGTTGATGGTACATTTCGCTTTTTTTCTCAGGTTCTTGATTGTATGCTGAACGTTGTGGTTGCCATGTTCTTGAAGGTGTAGATTTTGTTATCTTCCTTCCTTTAAAGGGTGTTGAGCTTTGCTGTAGCAGGCAATTAATTTACTGAAATAACAGTTTAATTTTGTTAAGCCCTGTTTTCAGGATCCATTCAGCGGGTCTAGAGTAGCTTTACTCCAGGGCTAGAATATTTTATTCCTAAAGTGTGACTTTTCTGAGGTCTCAACTCAATGCCACAGCTTTAATCAAAGTACCTTTAACTTAAGAAAATGATCTCTAGTACTAATGATAGTGAGCTACGAACACTCACTAATAACCACACTGCTTATTTTTATCCCCACTTTGTTTAAGGAGATTCTTCTAGAAAATTCATGCAATCCAGCTATGTGACAAATTTTATATTTTCTTTATGATATGCACAGCTATTTAGAGGCTAATTCGAAAATCAGCGGTGTTGAGCGGGGTTTCTCTACTCTAACCAGTCAGCATTTGAAATCTTCTAGTACCGTGCTGTTCCAAAGTACTCCCAGTACCTTAGAGGCTATGTTCGCTTCAAGCCTCCCAGTAGCTATAGTCTGCCAAACCTCATAGAAATATACTCACTACATGATTGGTTAACTATTTGGCAAAAGACTCAAGTGACCCCTGCAGATTTCTAGAGTTCCTTTTCTGCACAGCTCTCTCCTCTCTGGTGTCTTTCCCTGCAAATTCCACCAGTATTAGCAGGCCTGAACTCTAATTTCTGATTAGAAACTGAGAGCACAGAGAAATGGATCCCAAAAAGAGATTTTGGGGTTTCCCTGAACTCAATCTCAGACAGAAAGCCACATTCCTAGTGTGTTTCCATTCGCTCAAGGATCACCACCCCCTCATTTTAGCATCCTGCCTCATGCTCATTTTCTAATACCTAAACTTCTCTAAATCCAAAGTTTTCTAGAGTACTATGGGGCAAATTGTCTTCTATTTATCTAAATTTCCCTTTTCAGGCAATTAATTTTGACTTTCCTTCACTCTGTTAAGTCATTTGCCATTCTCCCATTTACCTTTCATCTTCATATAATGAGGTTTGTGTTACAAATGTCTTTTCATTTTATCAAAGACGGAGATTATGCCTCTGTTTCTTGCTCTTTCATTTTACCTACTTGAAACAGGAGGCTCCTGCTTCTGTCCGGTTAAGGATCTATTCTTAACAACTATATTAAGCTTCACAATGACATTATCAACACTGTTTGCTTTGTTGCTGCTGTTTTCCAAGTTCTTTATTGATCTCTTTCTTGAATCCCATATCATCTTTTTTCTTGGATTCATTTACAGTTCACCAGAGTGCATTACTTTTTAGAGAGTGCAAAAAGGAGAAAAACTTCCTAAATATTGTGTGCCTTATATTTATTTAGTTCTCATTCCAAATAGTATTTTACTGGGTATAGAATTCTAGGTTCAAAATCATTTCCCAGAGAACTTTAGCAGCATTATTTCAGACTTTCTTTTCCACTGACAAGGCAGATTAGATGTTCAGAGAAACCTCTTCAACTTACCACAGCCGAAATTTCTGGGTAAGACACTGGATGAGCAAAATAAAAGTAAAGGAATTTTTTTTTTGGAGGTAGAAATGAAGAGAAGCTTCTTTCTTCTTCATTTCTTCCTTTCTCTCTTTCTCCAAGTCTATCATGGAGGTCTAGGCTTCTCTTTGATTAACATCGGCCCTAACATCCACAATGGACCGAATCAATCTCCTTCCCCAGACAAATATTCCCTCTTTGTTTTATACGCCACTCTTAACACTTCCTCTTGAGAGCCACAGATCCAAGCATATACACAGGGACAGAGAAAAAGAAAGGGAGAGAGAGATGGAAGGGAAATGTCTATATAGCAGTCCTTATTAATTTCCCCAATGTCTGTCCCCTCCTACTTGTGGAATTTCTCCCAGAGCTCCACTGAAAAGTGTACCTATATTCTAATTTCCTCTCAACTTGCTTTGGGTTGCGTTTATTCTACTGTGGATTCTCTACCCATCTAACCCAAACTGCTATTTGTGCTTCAGAGAACCCTCAAAACCTCTGATTGTCTTGGGGCACCCTGTTGTGTTTTCCAGCACTCTTTAGGATTTACTCTTCTTCGTTTTCTAATACCTTTTATGTTGTTTCACTGAATCACAGTGTGTGATACCTAGTAAGTATAGTCAATGTCTTGTGAAGGAAAAGAAAATGTTACATGTGCTAAACTAAAATGATGACTATGTTGTATTTTTATAAATCCATTCATGCATTCAATAATTTTAATTGAAACCTATAAAAACTTTATGGTACTATGCTATGTACTAGGCCTAGCTCTAAGTCTTCGGAAAATAGCAGCAACAAAAGAAAGTCCCTCTTTTCAAGGAGCTCATGTTATAGTGTGCTACTATATTTTTTAAACATACAAGTTGAAAAACAATATAAATAATACAGTAACATCTTTGTGTGCAAATGGGTCCATGTACATGTATGTGTACGTGTGTATTTCCTTTCAGATGTAACTTTCAGGAGCTAATATTGAAGAAGTGGCATATGGGAAGGCTTTTTAAACTTTCTGTATTTGTATTTCTGCATGTATTTCTGTTTGTTAGTATAGTTGGTTCAGGCTCTTGGGACATACCAGGGAACACAGCGGGCAAATCTTTCTGCCTTCTTGGAGATCATATTTTAGCAAGAAGAGTCAGACACCAAACAACAAACATAATAAATTAGTATCTTAAGTAGTATGCTAGCAGGTGATAAGAACTCTGTAAAAGCATGATATATAGGGTCAGTGGCAATGGGCTGCCATTTTCAATAGGGTGGCAAGACTTCATAGAGGAAGTAACATTTCAGCAAAAAGTTCAAGTGGGAGATTGTACTTGAAAAAGAAGGGGGAAAGAATTCTAAGCAGAGGAAACAGCAAATGCAAAGGCTTCAGTGTGGGAGCATGCTTGGCATGTTGCAGGAATAGCAAGAAGCCAGTGTGCCCAGAACAGAACAGGTGAAGGTAAGAGAAATGAGAGACAAAGCCGGACAGGGCATTGGGGTGCGAGGTGAGGGGTGCAGGGAATGGCCCTTGAGGTCAGTAAAAGGACTGAATGTTATTGTGAGAGAGTCTGGTAGCCCCTCTTTCAGGAGAAGAAGGAAATTATCTGACATATTTTGAAAGGATCATTGTGGCTCTATTATTAAATAGAATAGACCAAACAGAGGTAGGGGTGGAAGCAGAGAGGAGGGCTGAGAGGTCTTGCAATAAACAGTAAGAGATGATGCCGATGATGACAGTAGCAGTAGAATTGCTGCAACGTGGTCAAATGAAAGACAGAGCCAACAGAATTTCCTAACGAATCTGATGCGGGTTTTGGAAGGTCAAGGATGCCTCCATGTCCTGAGCACTAAAAGGACAGAGTTGCCACCAACTCAGTTCAGGACTATGGGGGAGGAAGTAGTGGAGATCAGTTGGTCAATTTAGAACCTGCTAAACTCGAGATGCCGTTTTGACATCGAAGTGACAACAGCAGCAGACAGTGAGGTACAGGAATCTCACATTCAGAAGAGGTCGGGCGTGGTGGCTCCAGTCTATAATCCCAGCGCTTTGGTAGGCCAAGGTGGGAGGATTGCTTGAGGCCAGGAATTCAAGACTAAGCTGTGGAACATAGCGAGACCCTTGCCTCCACAAAAAAATTTAAAACTTAGTTGGGTGTGGTGGCACACACCTGTGGTCCCAGTTACTGCAGAGGATGAGGCAGGGGAATTATTTGAGCCCAGGAGTGTGAGGCTGCAGTGAGCCACGATTATGCCATTGCACTCCAGCCTGGGTGACAAGAGCAAGATCCAGTCTCAAAAAAATAAGTAAATAAAGTAAAAAACAAAGTTCAGGAGAGAATTCTGGATCAGAGATTCCAACCTGGAAGTCACGAGCATAGATAAATAGCATTGAAAATTTTGAAAAGGTCTTTTTGAAAAGCCAGCCCACAATTTTTCTTACCTACCACATTTAGTCTCCCACAAATTTGAACACTTTGTCCAACACAAGTTATCAAGTACTGAATATTGAGTGTGCCGCCTCTCCACTCCCTCTGCCATTTCCCTGCCCCAGTTATTCTCACCTGTCTGAGATGCTTCTACCTCTTGTCGGTTTACCAATCAGGTCATCCACACCTCACTGCCAGATTAATGTGACTACAGCTAACCTTTGATCAAGCACTGACTCCTTGGGGATTACTTGTTACCTGCTGCATAAAGGACCAAATGCTTACCTCTAGATCACAATCCAATCCCAGCCCACCTTTCCAAACCTACAACTCACCGTTCCCCTTCACACACACCATGCTTCTTGCTATTCCTATGGGTTCTAGCCTCAGTGCCTTGTGCATGCTGTTTGCCCCACCAGAAATGCCTTTCCTCTGCATCCTGAATACCTAAACCCTGTCCTTCATGGCATAGCACAAATGCCACTAACTTTAATAGAGCTTAGTTGGCTGCCCCATCTGAAGATGACCTTTCCCACCTCAGATACCCCTATTCTGTGAGAGGGGAAGACCATGGCAAACACGACACTTCGCAGAGTGAAGGCAGCAGGACAGATGCCAGTCCCAAGAGAAATTCTGGGAATAAAGAGTTCCACAGGCAAAGTTTAGGTAACAATCCACACCACAGCACTCCCTAGAAATCCACATTATGTATTCATGTATTGAAGGATCGCAAAAGTTCTTTGGAAGGAAAACCTGCGTAACTATTTTTTTTGTTGTTGGTTTAAGCTTTTATTGCCAGTCTTGAAAAGGAACATATTAACCAGTTATCTCGTAATAAGATGACGATTTGCATTTTTCTTAGAATCTAGTAGGCAGTCCTAAGGCCCTAAAGCGTGTGGGAGTGACTTTTTGCTCACTTGGCTAAACCCCTCTCAATGGCAGGGAGCAATGGAAAGAAACATCTAGCTTATAAACACATCAGGACCTCAAATTGAGTTGTTGAGCCACTTTGATATTTTTTAACAAAGTACTGATCTTATCAGTCTTCCCACACTGCCTCACACCCTCCCATCTAGGTCACTAAAAAAATATGTATATATATGGAGTTTTTTGCTCTTGTCACCCAGGCTGGAATGCAATAGCACAGTCTTAGCTCACTGCAACCTCCACCTCCTGGGTTCAAGCGATTCTCCTGCCTCAGCCTCCCAAGTTGCTGGGATTACAGGCACCACCACACCTGGCTAATTTTGGGGGTTTTTTTGTTGTGTTTTGTTTTGTTTTTTAGAGACAGAGTCTCGCTCTGTTGCCCAGGCTGGAGTGCATTGACAAAATCCCAGCTCGCTGCAACATCTGCCTCCTGGGTTCAAGCGATTCTCCTGTCTCAGCCCCCCGAGTAGCTGGGACTACAGGTGCCCGCCACCATGTCCGGTTCATTTTTGTATTTTTAGTAGAGACAGGGTTTCATCATGTTGGCCAAGCTGGTCTCAAACTCCCAACCTCAGATGATCCACTAGCCTCAACCTCCCAAAGTGCTCGGATTACAGGCATGAGCCACTTCACCCAGCCAATTTTTTTGTATTTTTAGTAGAGATGGGGTTTCGCCATGTTGGCCAGGCTGGTCTCAAACTCCTGACCTCAGGTGATCCACCTGCCTCAGCCTCCCAAAGTGCTGGGATTACAGGCCTGAGCCACTGCACCCGGCCGAAAAATACATTTTTTAAATTTTTTATTTCCATAGATTTTGGAGGAACAGATGACATTTGGTTACACGAGTAAGTTATTTGGTGGTGATTTGTGAGATTTTGGTGCATCCATCACCAGAACAGTATACACTGAACCCAATTTGTAGTCTTTTATCCCTCACCCCTTCCTACCCTTTCCCCTGAGTCTCCAAAGTCCATTGTATCATTCTTAGGCCTTTGCATCCTCATAGCTTAGCTCCCACTTATGAGTGAGAACATACTATATTTGGTTTTCCATTCCTGAGTTACTTCACTTAGAATAATAGTCTCCAGTTCCAACCAGGTTGCTGCAAATGCGATTAATTTGTTCTTTTTCGTAGCTGAGTAGTATTCCATTGTATATACATACCACAATTTCTTTATCGACTTGTTTACTGATGGGCATTTGGGTTGGTTTCATGTTTTTACAATTGCAAATTGTGCTGCTATAAACATGCGTGTGAAAGTATCTTTTTCGTATATTAACTTCTTTCTCTCTGGATAGATACCCAGTAATGGGATTGCTGAATCAAATGGTAGTTCTACTTTTAGTTCTTTAAGGAATCTCCACACTGTTTTCCATAGTGGTTGTACTAGTTTACATTCCCACCAGCAGTGTAGAAGTGTTTCCTTTTCTAGTGTTCCAAGGTTCTCACACAAGGAATTCTTGAATTTGGAATTGGGGACCAGGATTATAGTCCTGATTAAGCACTTGTTGGTGCTGGTCTTCCCCAGGACCAGGCCCAGATAACCACACATCATAATACTGGTGTCATGTTTTTCCCAGGCCAAGGTAGGGAAATTATACATCCCAACATGGGTAGGGTAACCATGCATCACATATGTATGACAAGTTGTTCTGTTCCCAAGACCAGGTAGGGTAATCACACACCCCAACAAAGGTGACATACTATCCCAGCATAATTACTCATTGTGAACCTTGCACTATCAAAAGCATCCTGGTTTGGGTGATAAATTATATAGTCACTTAGTTACAAGCCCTTCACCTATAGACTTCATTATATCCAGTTCCTAAATCAAACCAAACCACCCTAACGAGAGTAGAACCTAGAATTAACAATTTTCCCATTACATAGACTGTTGTTTTTCTGGACTCCAGGCCACTGTGTGCCAGCCATAGTTATTTCCTAACTTCCACCATATTGATCCAGTCGATGTGACAAGATGTGTGCCTGAGACTCTTATTCTATTCTTTAGGGTCCCACTGGAGCTAAATGCAGTCATAAGTTCAGATGAGTTTGCCATAAATCCCTGCCATTGTTCCCCCATGCACTCCTGGCTACTTGATAGGGTCCTGCTCCCAATAGACTGTTCAAAACTATGACATTATCAATAACACTTGAGTGTAACACATCACACCTGAAACCTACAACGATGGTACCCATCTGCTCTTTACCCCCTCAGGACTGGAGTTCCCTACACACTGGCACTAGCCTCACCACACAGTCCTGGTTCCTGAATGGCTTACTTCCCCCACAATGACTATAGCCACATGGGTTAGGAGGCCAGATAACTACCTGTGTGACCTTTATCAATCACCCCTCATTATCAATCTCAGTTAACTCATCTCTGAAATGAGCTGGCTGGTCTGGATGGCATCCAACATTCCACCCAGCCGTGATGAATTGACTCTATGTACCCTTTTTCTGAAACTTAACTACTTCCACATAAGGCCTCACTTCCCAAATATCTCTTAAAGGTGGGGTCTCTTTCCATATTATTTTTTTAATCTCCTTCAGAACATGGTAGAGAACTTCGAACATTGCTGAAACTCAAATGTATATCACATAAGGATTTTTAAATGAGTGAGGCATTTAAGCCTAAAAAATTTCAAACTTAGACTTTGAGATGATGGGAAATTAAATAAATCTAAGAAGTGAAATGATCTAGTCAAAGCAGCAAGCACTATAGAAAAATAAATTCATATCATTTTCTAGCACTATGACTAGTGAACTAGCACTGCCAATAATGGCTAACATCGGACACTTATCATGTGTGAGATGCAGCTCTCAGTGGCTCACACCAACCCTATGAAGTGGGAACTACTATTGTTCCTACTTTACAGATGAGAAAACTGAAGTACAGAGGGGTTAAAGAACCTGACTGAAGTCCCCAGGAAGCAAGTGATGTATTCAAACCTGGGCAGTCTAGCTCCAAAGTCCATGCACTTAAAAACTAGGTCAGCCCGCCTCTCCCTCTCTTTCACAAGCATTTGCTCACCTAAGCATCCCAACACCACCAGGTTATTACGCGCCCAGCAGAAACTGAAGCCCAGAGAGGCTTAAAGATCCCCCAGTGTCCCACAGCAGTCTCAGCGCACGACAATACACTTGTGAAACGTCACTGACAGCTGACTGCTGAGAAACAGGCACAGAATAAAGTGGAAGTGCCATGGGGGGACAGCAGCTCTGGAGAGAATTAAAATTGGCAGTAAATTGAAAGGAAGAGGTGTTTGTGGGGGACACAATGAAGCAAGAAGTGACAGCCCTGGGCTATCACCTGAAGGGAAAGTCAAGGCAAGGGAGAAGCCTGCAGAGGCCACAGAGTGGACGGTGAGGACCCAGGAGCATGGTAAGGTAGGCACGGAACAGTTAAGGAAGGACAGAAAAAAAATGTTGTTTGCCATCACATACATGTTCAGCACCAGTACAAAAGTTATAGAAAAACACACATTTTGAAGCCAGGGAACTGACTTTTGGATTAGGATGGTTTGACTGAAGCAGCATTCACAAGAGAATCTGGTATGGCGAGTGCCACATAATAGGCACTCAATAAATGTTTGTTCCAAATAAAAGAGACAAAAAGAGAAAAATCTGAGAACTGCTTTCATAAAGAGAAAGACACCTAAGGGAGTAGGTGCTCAATAAATATTATTTTTTATCTGTGTGCTGTGAGAAGCCTGGGGAGCTGTAAAAGATTACCTGATCCATTTCCAAAGAGCCCTGAGCCTCTGATTGCAATTCTTGCAAATTCCCGGGGAAGGCTGTGGAATTCCTCTCTGGGGACTTACAAACACACTTTTAGAAGAGCCACTTGGAGGGAGTGGTTTAGACAATTTCAAAATGGATGAATTGAGGCAGAGAGGCTAGACCAAATGACCCTGTGGTCCTTTTCATTTCTGATGTCCATGTAATCCCCTCAGAAGCTGAAGTTTCCACCCTACTCCCGCATGGCACAGAGATGAACCGAATGGACCCGCAGACATTGCTGTCCCAACAAGCTGAGGATGGCTGCGTGATTTGGGAACCTTCCAGTAGGGCCGGGTTAAATCGCAGGCCAGTTATTTTGTGAAGAAATAAACCACAGAGAGCCCCTTTCAAACTTGCATGCAGAAATCAGGACAAAATGCCAAGGAGATTATCTGCTCAGAATTTGCTTTAAAAGAGCCTGGGCAGCACTCATTTATTTTTGGGAAAATATATGATTAGCCAGAGTTAACTATGAATTCAGATATTGTGCATTAGACCAGCTCCTCAAAGTTTGAGCGCATTTAATATTATATATCGCTGCCATTTGGACTAAATTGTTTTTTTAATGTACACAATATTACAAATTTAATTTGAGCTGTTTGAATCAGTCTGTAAAAAAGATTTGATTATACCTGAGTGTTCTGGCCCCAGCGTTTCCGTATCTCAGTAATCTTGACGGTAATTGGCTGATTGGGCGTCTCACACTCCATCTCTGCCTCAGTTTCCATGGTAATGTTACAGGAGCTATTATAGATGAGAACTTCATCTCTTTCCACTTTAGGGCTGAAACGAGAGGGGAGGTTAAATGGGGTGTCATCAATCTTAATGAAATGCAATTATTTTTACTCTTATTAATCATTGCAAGCCATTAGCTTGTGGCAACTACAGGCCACCATTTGTCAAATTTTGCAAATTTCTGTAATTTTGTTTCCATTATTTTATTGTTTATTTGTTTTTCCTTTTATCTGCACACCCTGCAATGAAAATGCACATGGTAAATATCTTTCACTGAGGCCTTTCTCTTTTCTGAATCTATTAAAAACATTAGCAAAAGCTACCTCTAGCCCAGCTTAACAAGAAATGCACGGACAATACTTCCAGTTCCCAAAAGGGAAACAAATGTTGGGGAGAGTTTTTGTTTTTATTTTTTTTCTTTTCCCCTTCCCTCTTCCTGCTCTTTCTCATACTTAGTGTTGGGGGAGTAATTGCCTGAATCCCCCTAGGGCAGATGGAGAAATTGGAAAACCCACACAACTGGCTAACTGGTCCCTAATTCCAACTGTGAAAAAATGAGCTCATTTAGGCTTTCAATTCCCTCTCCCCAGCTGATGGCAATGAGGCTCTGTTGCTAGCAGTGGAACATTAACTTAGTAAATTAATTAAACTTACTTAACAGCCCAGACTAAGGAGATTCGATATATGTGCCAGTTATACTACCAGCCACTCGCTTTAAAAGTCCTCTTGCTTTAAGGGGAGAAGCCAGACTGGATTTAAGATAAAAGACAGCAGTGTAGCATTACAGAAAGTCTAAAAATATGCCATCTAGAGAAGGTGAGGGCATGGATAGTGAAGGGTGTCATCCTCAACAGGTGTGATATTTATTCAAGAATCATCCTGGTTGTAGGCATTTTTGCAACCAACTCAAAAATTATCAGTAATAATGCATGATGTTTCATATTTGTCAACAATCTCATATGTATGATCTAATTTCAGCCTATAAATTAGGAAGACGTATAAAAAATGTAACCCAAAGAGATTAAGAGATTCTCAGAAAGTCGAACACAGAACTATGGTAGCTCTGAGGTCAAAACCAGACGGTCCTGTTTCCCAGAGCAGTGCTCTCAAGTTTTGAAATGCTGATTGTACATCAGCCAGGAAGATGGCAGATCCCATGGGAAGACCAGGAAGGGTGGAGACAAGGGCAAAAAGGTCACCAGTTGAGAAACTGTACACCGTGTCAAACCTTATCATCTTTTTTCAAATCAATGTCAAAATGTTTTCTTCCACAATTTGCTAGAAATAATGAGCGGGATAACTAGTACATCTCACCACTTAATCTTCTCTTCATGCTAAAATGTTCTCCACTCTGTATCTACCTAAGGCATGATTTCCAAACCCAAAGTCCTCTAGACCTAATAATGTAGATTGGTCAATATGTTAACATCATGCCACTCAGATCTGCAGGCAGATTGTTTGGGCTGACCACTGGGGCTCTGGTCCACCTTTATCTGAGCTTCCTTCTCACGGCACCTGACACTGCGTTCATTTTGAAGGCCACCATGCTTATACTTAGATAGTGGTCAACTCAAAGTCTCAGAGCTGCAGTTTTCTGAGGATTTCACCATGCTGTGCTTGTTCAGACGATTTTCTGAGAAGCACTGGCATGTAAAGCTTAGGCTCAGAAGCAGATCAGCTGGATCTGAATCCCAGGGCAGATAGTTACCATCTACATGACATCGAAGACATTACTTTGCTAAGCTTTGGTTTCCACATTTATAAAATGGAGTTGCCAATAATCGAGTACCTATTTTGTGGAGGTGTTGAAGAAACTGAGCAAAATGAAGCATATAAACCGATTAGCATGGAACCTGGCACACAATAAGAACCCAATAAAGGCAGCTCGCATTATAGCTGTTAGAGGTAGTAGTGTTAGTAGTATTATCGTTAAAAATGTAAATGTGAAAATTTACATTTATTATTGTTACATTTCTCTCACGGTTTAGACCCATTGCTCAAATTCATTTTGAATCTGTAGCCTGTGATCTAGCTGTAAATCCATTCACTGATCCTTCGTCCACAGGGCAGACAAAGCCACAGGATGAATCCATCCTTTGCTCCTGGAGCGTCAGTCATATTCCAAGATTCAGAAAGGAAAACCAAAGTAATTTAACTTTTAAATTAAAATGTAATGTAATATTTAGATCAATATAGAAATGTGATGGAATCAAATGCAAAAGTCACGCAGACTTTTAAAACTCCTCACTTCAGAGCAACTTGAGGCTTGCGTCAGGCCACTTTGGGCTTTGCACCTAGAACCTTTTTTTGCTACTGGCGGTAGAGAAGTTGTTGGAATAGTTTGTGAAGGTCTCCCTCTGTATTTATATCATAAGTCACTTATAAACCTATCAGAAAGGAAATGAAGTTGGTTTCCTGCACCATCACATTCTTCGTGAATCAGTTTCCAGATGGCTAGTTTCATTTCTGAAGGCTCACAAACTGATGAATAGTTCATTCTAGAATTTTGTCAGGGATAACATCAAGTTTAGTTGTCTAAATTTCCAGAATTCCTCCTTTTCTTAGGTTCATAGAATATCTGCCCATCACCTCTGTTATGTGACCCCTTCTCATGGTTCGTTGTCCGCAGTAGGTCCTCAATCGTAAGAGTGAGTTTTTTGTACTCAGTTTATGAATAATCTCAGACTACAAACTTGAACTCAAGGAAAGCAGTGACCAACTTCCTTTTACAGCCTTTCTTGGCCTTGGGCTTCCACTCTTCTCATAAACCTTCTTATGCCCTTTCCTGACTCTTCACTGGCAGAGGTACAAGTAAAATGGGCTGAGTCACTTTGCCCTCTGTTTGCCTGTTAGAAACCGACTGTTTTCGCGAAGCATGTTATTCTTGCTCTGAAAATAATTAAACCCCTTTCTGTTAGCTTGGACTTTTTGTTTACCAGCTTCAGCTCACACTTCTTTCCATATTTGTAACTACCTTGCTAGAAATTTTTTTCATTAAAAAGCCATCACCAAAATTAGCTGAGACACCAGGATATCCAAAATAGATTAACATTTACAAAATTTCAAAGCTTCTAAGTAGCTAGCTACTCTTCCATGGTTTCTTCCACAATAATCCTATGAGCTAAGAAGCACAGTTGACCATATTTAAATATAAATATAAGCATATATATGTGCAACATAAGCATATATATAGAGACACAGAGATCAATATATGTACAGATGTAGATACAGATATACATGCATACACACTGCACACACACAAATATTTATTTTAGGGCATGTGGTTAAAAATATTGGGTAAAAATGGTGGCAAAGATTGTACTAGAACCTAAGACTCCTGACTCCCAAACTATCGTTCTTTAGTTGATCTGATTAGACCCTAAAGTAAGCAAGTAACCTTGGCTGTGCTCCTTAGGATAGGGAAGGAAAACACTTTGCAGGCATTCTCTCTCCCTCACTTCCCCTGAAATGGCTTCCTGTGGCTCTGAAACCTCACTGAACCCACACAGCTCAGCCAGGGCTCTCACACTGAGGCTGCCAGGACAGCATTGCACTAAGCACACTGCGTCAGAAGCCTTGACTTCCAGTCCCGATGCTGCCATGGCTTGACTGTGTGACTTTGGGAAGTTACTTAATCTTCACTTACAAGAGATTCCAAACTCTTTACTTTGGCCTTCAATGCCTCACATATCTCTCCGAGCTCATCTGGGGCCACTTTTCCTCCTTCTCAATCTACTCCTACCCTCCTGGCCTCTGAACAGTCATAAAACTCAACAGTTCTTTTGCATTTGCTGCTGCCACTGCCTGACCCTCTATAAAGACATCTGCTTCTCTTCCTAACATAAAAGACTTCTTCAGAGAAGCCTCCTCTGAGTACACTCTTTAAAGTAGCCCCTCTTTTTCTATCACTTTATAGCACTTATCACAACACGTGATCATCCTGTTTATTATCTGACTTTCTTCTCTACCCTTAAGGGCAGGGACTTTCATGACATCCACCATCAAGCCACCAGTACCTGTCACAACACCTAGAACAGTGTAGGGATGTGATCAATACCAGATAGATGGATGGATCATGGATGGATGGATGGATGGATGGTTGAATATACTGGATGGATGGATGGATGGATGGATGGACGGATGAATAGACAGGGTACAATTTTTGCCACAGATGCACTTCTCCCTTCCCCATAGTTGTTATGGATGTCAGGGAGATACAGCATTGTGTTCCCTGGAAAAACACATAAAAACTCAATGAAGAAAATAAATATGGTCAGTACTCTAGCCTCCTAGAGATAGGCACCATCAACATTCTTGGATACATCTTTCCAGCCTTTTCTCTAGTAACCTATATGTGTACAAACATACACACTATGTACAACAGTAGGATCAAATTGATATACTCTTTTGAGACCTATGGTTTTCACTTCTCAATATATTATAAATATCTCCCTGTCTGGTTAAATATTCTACATCCTAATTTTTAAAGGTAACTTAAAAAATATCATTTGGATACATTCTTTATTACTAAAATTTGTCTCATTGCGAATTTTTTTTGATACCTGAAACTTCAAAGAACATAATTGTTTATAAATATTACACATTTCTATCTGCTTTCTTAAAGTAAAATCCTAGAAGAGAAATTGCTGGGTCACAGAGTGTAAAGAATTTAAGGTTATTCGTGAATCGGCAAATTGTCCTCTGACGCTTGCACTTCCCACTGGCAACAAAGACCACTGCCAGTTTCCTCCACTCTCATCCCCACTAAACATTGTTTAAATCATAGGGCACTTATTGCAATTCTTACTCAAGAAAACATACCCACTTTTGCCTACTGCAATAGTCAGAACATTGAGCAGCACTACTGAAATAACATTCATAGGGAAGGGTATAACTGCTAATGGGGTCTGAGGCTCAGTTGCCTCAGCCGCCCCATACAGTGAAGAGGAAGAGCATGGAAGAATTCCAAAGGAAGAGTTTTGGGGATTCAGATGAAGTCCCTGAATTCAATGGAGCCAGGAACTACTGACATGTACTTTCTGGTGTCCAGCATCAGTAAGTTCCGAAATCTAGTCTCACCTGAGTACAATACCCAGTGCCCCATCTCCTGTGTGAGCTAAACAGAGTTCTTCTTGCCCTTTTAGAAAGCAACCAGCCAAGGAGTTTCCTCTTTTCCTCCAGCTAAACCTAAACCTCTGGTGCCCAATTCACACTAAAACACAAACTGTCTCAGGACATCCCAAAGTCAGACTGCCACGAAAAGAGCTGGTTATCTCTTTCACTGTGGGGAAGTGGTCTTGTTTAGTTTCATATTTTACAAGAAAAGAGGCTGGGCACAGTGGCTCATGCCTATAATCCCAGCACTTTGGGAGGCCAAGGCGGGTGGATCGCTTGAACTCAGGAGTTTGAGACCAGCTTAGCCAAAATGGTGAAACCCCGTCTCTACTAAAAATACAAAAATTAGCCGGGCATGGTGGTGTACACCTGCAATTCCAGCTACTCAGGAGGCTGAGGCATGAGAGTACCTTGAACCTGGGAGGCAGAGGTTGCAATGAGCCAAGATCGTGCCATTGCACTCCAGCCTTGACGACAGAACAAGACTCTGTCTCAAAAAAAAGAAAAAGAAAAGAGGCCTTCATTAGATAATCAAAGGTAGCCACTCTATCTAGGTAAGAAATAAAGACGTTTACATGACAATATTCAGCCATGAGACACCGCCCTATGTAGGAAAGGAACTCCTTGCTGAAATGAAAGCAATCCAGAATTACTAACATAGTCACACTTCTTTTTTATTTGTTTAGAAAAGGGGGATTCACTGGAAAGTTGTAGTATTTATTTGTCAGGCTCTTTTTTAAGTTAAAAAAAAAAAAAACCCTTACATGCCTATGGCTTCTAAATCCTGGATCTACAGTAATTCCGCCTATGCAACCCTCCTTCTTTTGAATAAACATTGTACAATCTTCTGGATTTCTCTATGACTTTTTTTCATACTTGTGAATCTGTTTGGAAAGAAAAGAAAAAGGAAAGCGGGGAAAAAAGCCTTCTGTTTTTCATAACGTCTAATCTTTTTCCCCATTGGCATTCACCAGATGTTGCTTTGGATCGGAAGATAAATATTAAAATCTAAGCAAGAACAAAGCGAGCTGTTTACTGGGCAGATTTTTCAGATGTTCTCTTGAACAGTTGAAAAAGACAGGAGATGCTTTGATATGCAGGCTGGCTGGAATCCACAACGGAATGGGCCCTCCAAGAGAGTTGTAGCCCCTACCACGGCTGCCAGTCCGCATCCCACCCAGCCTACACTCTCTGATGGCTCCATCAGTCCATTGGCCAAGCATTTGTGGGGAAGTTCAGGGAGGGAGAAGGTAAGGTTACCTGACAAAGAGGCCTGAGAACGATGGAAACATTGACTCCGCCCAATGATCTGGCACAAAGAGGCATTGGGAACTTTCCTCACAAATGTAGAGGTAAGGCCATGATTCGAGCATTCGCTCTGTCCCCACGGCAACTGTCAAATCACACTGCACATAGGTGTGTCTGGCAGCCTCACAGCTGTCCTCCTCATGCTTCAGGCCACACAGGAAAGCCAAGGACACTGCAGGAAACAGTCACCGTTAGAAAAGAACCACAGAGAGAACCGAAGGCCTCTAGTCCGTTTCACAAATGAAGTTCCTATGTCCTCCCTTGACCAACAGGAATATGAAGTTAGCAGTTTACTTTTTTTTAAATGTATTATGTATGTGTAATGTACACAGAAAAATGCAAGTATCATTTTTGTAAAATATGAATAATCATCATAAAAAAACCTCTGGTAAATTTCCCAGCCAACATAAGATATAAAACACTTGTAATACACTTAAATTTGTGTGTTTCTCCCCAAGTCCGTCCCTTTCCTCCTCATTCTCAGAAATAACCACTTGACATTTTTTAAATAGTTTTATCACACACGTTTGTATCCCTAAACCAGAGAATGAGTTTTACTTGTTTTTGAACTTTATAAAATATGATACAAGATAAAATATTCGTGGGCCTGCTTTTTGCATTCCATATTATATTTTCAAGATTTATCCACATTACTACATATAACTATTGTTAATACATTTTCACTGCTGTTCAATCTTGTATTGCATGAACCTACCACAATATATTTATCTATTCTCTTATCAATGAACTTTTTGGTATTTCCCAGTTTTTGCTACTAAAAACATGCACAAAATTTCATTTAGGGTGCATGCCCATCAAGGAAATTTCTTATTCAAAGAGTAGGTACAAGTACAACTTTACAAGATAGTGTCATACTGTTTTCCAAAGTAGTTGTGCCATTTTGTGTTCCTACCAGCCGTATTTGTAAGTTCCCATTACTCCATATAATTATAAGCACTTGAAATTATCAGACTCTTAATTTTTGCCAATCAGGTGTGTAAAATAGCATTTCATTGTGGTCTTAATTTGCATTTCAATCATTACTTTTAGGTTGACCAATTTTTTTTTTTTTTTTTTTTTTTTTTTGAGACAGAGTTTTGCTATGTTGCCCAGGCTGGAGTGCAGTGGCACAATCTCGCCTCACTGCAACTTCCACCTCCCAGGTTCAAGCAATTCCACTGCCTCAGCCTCCTGAGTAGCTGGGACTACAGATGCACACCACCACGCCCCAGCTGACTTTTTTGGATTTTAGCAGAGACAGGGTTTCTCCATGTTGCCCAGGCTGATCTTGAACTCCTGAGCTCAGGCAATCCACCTGCCTCAGCCTCCAAAGTGCAAGGATTACAGGCGTGAGTCACCGTGCCTGGCCAAGTTGACCAATTTTTTATGTTTGGTAACAGTTCATATTTTCTCTTCTATGAAATTCCTGTTTCTAAATCAAAACCACCATGAGATACCATCTCACACCAGTTAGAATGGCAATCATTAAAAAGTCAGGAAACAACAGGTGCTGGAGAGGATGTGGAGAAATAGGAACACTTTTACACTGTTGGTGGGATTGTAAACTAGTTCAACCATTATGGAAAACAGTATGGCGATTCCTCAAGGATCTAGAACTAGATGTACCATATGACCCAGCCATCCCATTACTGGGTATATACCCAAAGGATTACAAATTATGCTGCTATAAAGACACATGCACACGTATGTTTATTGCAGCACTATTCACAATAGCAAAGACTTGGAATCAACCCAAATGTCCATCAGTGACAGATTGGATTAAGAAAATGTGGCACATATACACCATGGAATACTATGCAGCCATAAAAAAGGATGAGTTTGAGTCCTTTGTAGGGACTTGGATGCAGCTGGAATCCATCATTCTTAGCAAACTATCACAAGAACAGAAAACCAAACACCGCATGTTCTCACTCATAGGTGGGAACTGAACAATGAGATCACTCGGACTCAGGAAGGGGAGCATCACACACCGGGGCCTATCATGGGGAGGGGGGAGGGGGGAGGGATTGCATTGGGAGTTATACCTGATGTAAATGACGAGTTGATGGGTGCAGCACAGCAACATGGCACAAGTATACATATGTAACAAACCTGCACGTTATGCACATGTACCCTACAACTTAAAGTATAATAATAAATAAATAAATAAATAAATAAAAAGAAATTCCTGTTTCTCTCATTTGCCCATTTTTCTATTGGGTTGTTTGTCTCATTGACTTGGATAAGTTTGTGGATTTCTTGCTTTTCATATAATTATAAACATTAACATGTTATAGAGATAAAAAGCAAGTATTTGAAGCACTCTGACTCTCAGGCCATTTTTTTCTGAGTCCTGACACACATATAAAAAGCACATCAAGAGGCAGACTGGGAACAATCTTTAACTAGAAGATGAACAAAGCTCCACATGAGATGGTTCAGGAGCAGCTCTGTCTGAAAACCTTAATAAAGAGGGAAAAAGAAAAAAATCTCTGTAGCCCAATTCCTCTGTAGCAAGCCTGCCCATGTGAGTATGCAACAAAGGTTGGTTATCAAGGGCCGTGGGCTTAGACCTGTGCTTCCCCGCCTCATTACAGTGCTGCAGCAAGGGTTACATGAGATAAGTACATAGGAGAGGGTTTGTAGTTATGCAATCATGCCCAAAGAGTACTATTGTTGCTGTTATATTCTAAAGCACCTGGCACCTAGGAGGTTGGCTGTGAATGTGTTTTGAATGAATTAGAGCAATAAAAATGACTGACAGTAGGACTCTTGTATGAACAGACAAAACATAAGAACTTTCCAGTTAGTAACCCCTAAGGCAAATAAAAACAAGTTCCACACCTATAAAATAATGAATTCATTAAAAGTGATTAAGTAGATGCAAATTGACAAGCTGGATTATGAAAATCACCCAGGGCTGGGGATCAAAATCCACGGGTTTTACTCAGAGTTTTGCCACTAAATAGCTGTGTGACCTTAATCACTTTCACTTTCCCTGCCTTATGGAAAAGTTAAAGTTTCCATGAAAACATCACGTGGTATAATTCAAGGTATAAACGCAAGAAAGCCAAAGAGCAAAGATTTTGCTCATTTTAAACAAACACAAAGTATTAGTTTCACCTAACAGGATGTTTTGGCAACTCATTACAAGAACAAGTAAATTTCTCCTATTGTTAGAAGTACAATTTGTGGGGATGGTAAAAATGGGTGACCCCCAAAATAGCAAAAGCACATTTGTAGAGCCCCCTGCTTTAACTCCCCCTGCCCCACACATGTAAAGAAAACATATTAGTCCTGTGGCACCGGCATAAACAGAACAATAATTAGGAACGTTTGAGTTCAGGGTCATTATCTGTAACCTGGAATGTGAAACATCACTCTATTGTACAAAGTCAAACTGAAGAAAAAAACTCAAAGCATGGGTCAGAATTCAAAGCGACCTTGGTAAATGAGAGAAGTTAACAGAAATAAACAAAAGAACAAATGAAAAGAGTAAGATAGTAAACTACAAAAGAAAAAAGGAAATCATATAAATATGAGGAAAGTCCAGCTGTGTGCAGCCATGGTGGAAACACGTGCGCACACACACGCACCCCTTGGGATAACAGTAGGGAACAGAAAGCTTATTAACCAGCAAGACGGCGCTATAATTTTACAAACAAATATGGGATCAGATGACACACAGGCATCTTACGATGTTATCCAATTTGACCAGAACTTCCTTGTATAGAACAGCTTCCTCGTTTGGAGCTTCAAATCAGAAAAGAATGTAGGATTTCGGAGAGGGCTGAGAAGTGAGATACTAAAATGCTTACTTGGAAAGTTTCTGATTCAGTAGGGCCCAAGAATTCACATTTCTAACAAGCTCCCAGGTGAGGCCCCTGCAGCTACTGCTCCAGGAAACACACTTCCAGATCCACCGCCATAGAGGAACTGAGATTACTCAGCTTTCCAAAGAACCACCCGCTGATTAAGATTGAAAAAACTAGAGTAGGGGAGCATCCATTAGGCGGAGGATGGATTTCTCTGAGAAGAGCAATTGCAAAACACTAGTAAGGGTTGCTGCTGGGAAATTCTCCTCTGAAAAATCTTTAAAAATACAAGTGATTCTTAGCTAACTTGGTTGTACTCAATCCTGTCTGAAAATCGAGAAATTAGTAGTAGTTTCTAGTAATGTCTAAGACATATCCCCTTTGACAATTTGATGTCCATTATAGACCTGCTTCCTAGGGGAAAAAAAAATACACAATCATATACTCGAAATGCTTCATCCAGTTTCAGCAGGTTAACAGAATCCCCAAATCCCATCTTGGATCTTAAGTAAGAAACCTCTGGAATTGGCTCTCACAATTTCCCCTCGATCTTTAGACATTCTGATTGAAAGTCTTTTAAAAGACTTTTTTATGAAAGGAAAATTAGTTAAACTATGCATTTCTCTAGTGTGCATTGCACAATCAATGAGTGTTTGGTGACACCTAGTGGCCATATAAATAGTTACAGTTTCCAACTCATTTTCCTCTTTAAAAAAATCAAGGAATGCTGAGTTCTTTTCTAAATCTTTCTAAACACAATAATTTTTTCATTATTCTTCCCCTAGAAGTTATAAAACCTAAAATATCACAACTTACCTGACCCTGAAACTTCATTGACTTTTGTCTTATACTAGTTGAAATTAAGTGTTTTGAAATAGTAACACGGGGCTTTTAAAAGTATATTAATTTGAGCAGTGTATATGTGAAAGCTTTTTCAAAAAATGTAGCAGTATTAGTTAAAAATTAGAGCCTATAAATGTGCAGTCTTAGCTTTCTGTTTCCACTCTTTCCCAATCTTTCATTTATTCCTCATCAAGCATTAATTGTGCACATATCCTCGACAACACTGTTCCAAGCTGAGGAGGTAGTGAATCAAACAGACAATGTTTTCAACTTCAATCTTCTATTGTGTCCTAAATTTCCCATTGTGGAATCTATCTCTCTTCCATAATGTTGTGCTTATATACATGATGATAATAGGAAACTCAATTTCTAGCATTTTAAACAAAAATTTTTTTCTCCTCCCCTTCTTCCTCTTCCCTCTTCCCCCTCCTCCCTCTCTTCCTTCTCTTCTTTGTATAAGACAACACAGCACAAACTTCCATCACAATAGCATTATCCATCATTAAATTCTCGTCCAAGCTCAGGTGATGTGGTGCTTTTATCATTCTGTAAATCTTTAGCCCACATTCAAGTTGCAGACAAATAAGTTAGGAATAAAACTTACAACACTACACAGAAAGGAGGTATGTAAATGGTTAAGTGCACCGGTACAAGATTTACGATTAGGCAAACAAGATAATCACCTGGCTCAATATGAGCTATCTCAAATGCAGTAAGGTCCTGTAGTAATAACAGGAATTTCTTCCTTCTGACTCTTTTTTTCTGAAGCTCAGTGGGGTATTACCGTGTGTTGTGAATCCCCAAGCTTTGCAACTTCCTCTCTCATCTCTTTCCCCACAAAGACATGGCTTCTCACACCACAATTTATATGATGGCTATGCAGCTTAAAGTAGTGAGCAATTGTGGTGTTTCACTGAATAAGAAGTAAGTAATTACGTGAACATTGGAGAACAAGAAGACAACATGAGTGTTGGCTCTTTTGCCTGTAATAAGAAACCGAAAACTGAACACACAAAGCTTATTTTCAAGTGATATCCAGCTTGACAATCTCCATCCCTTTACTGGTACCTCCAATAAGCAGATGTCTTCAGCAGCCTCACCTCAGAACAAAGCCAAGAGCTTGTTTCCTCCGTGACTCCTATAGCTGGCATTGAAACTAATATTCAGAATTCAGAATCACTTCCTCCGTCATCCTAAGACTGCAGTTAAGAACACAGGTGATAAGTGTTTCAATATTCACCTAACACTGACCTATTAATATGACAAAAGTTATTATGAATCATTGTAACAGGTGGCCCCAGATTCTAACTATCATTTTTATGGGGAGTAGAGAAATTCTTTTCCTAGGCACACATAGAGAAATTAGTAGTCAGTACAGCATTAATCACAAAAATAGAATTAACCAAAGAATATCATTCCCATATATATGCTTTAAAATGTATGTGTGTGGCATCTTTACTCACCATCCAGGGGCAGAACCAAGCAGCTGAAGGCAGACACTGTAGCATTAGCCAGGACTCGGCAGGGAGCACCACACACAGCAGCTGAGACATTCCCTGGAGAAAATCCTGCTCCAAACACATGCACCAGCCTTCCACCCAGGCAGCCTTTAAAGACAAAGGTACAAGCTCATGATCATACATGCAAACCTCCCTTCTCTACTCAACCCAAAATTCAAACCTTTGCTTCCTCACTACCCATCCTTCTTTTCACATCCTCAGAATTCACACAACTGGCTAGAGGTGCCTGCTGGCCTCAGTTTCCTCTCCACTCAGGCTCTGGCCTTGGTTCTGTCTGATCCCAATCACATTCAACACCCTACTGTGCTTTATATAGAAAATTAATGCTTATTTATAGTTTTTAAACTTTTTATTCAAAGAGCCATAAAATGAAAATAAAAATTCCTCCAACCACCTGACTCCCTCCCTGGAGGTATCCAGGTATAGAGTTTCTTATGGCTCCTTTCAGAATTTTTAAGCATCTATGTTTCTGATTCAAAGGATTATTCTATCCATATCATTCTGGAACTTGCTTTTTTGCTTCAAAGTATAGCATAGATATTTTTCCAAAACTCTATGGATACAGTTCATTTTAATAGTTACTTAGAATTTCATTATAGGGCCATGATACAATTTATTTGACTACTTTCCTATCAATTGAAATTTCCATTATTTCTCCTCTTTTGCTATTGTTAATAGTGATGCAATAACAGTACATGTTTTGGGACATTTGTATGAGTAAAAGTAGTCCACATTTCTAGTTCACACTGAGATACAGAGTTCGCATCACTACTGCCTTCATACCAAGTCTAAGTGGTACTTGACTAACTCAAAAATAATGCTTTTGTTTAAGATGCATTTCTTATTTCCCTGCTCTTCCATCATAAAAACATGGAATCTTAGGGAGTAGAAAGGGGAATTTGGGGATCATCCAGTCCAAATTCCCTTATCAAATAAGGAAGCTGAGTTTTAGAAAAGTCAAGCATAAGTTAGTTAAATCAGTGACAGACTAGAGCCAAATCTCAGTCCCCACAGTGTTCCACCAAGCTGAGAACAAATTTGTTCTGAGAAATGTCTTAGTACTTCATCAGTCTAAGATTCTGTTTCTATAATTTTTTCTATACTTTCTAAATCATAACTAAATTTGAACTATCTCAAGTGCAATAAGGCTTTAAGTGAATAGAAATTGAAATCTTTTCTTCACTGGAAGGAAAGCCTAGGCAATTTTTGGTATATCTAAAGGGAGAAAACAGTTCAATCAGTTTAATTGTTCTATACATTTGGCTTATTATTGTTGAAATATGAGTCCACTTGTGAAATATTACAAAATGATTAAAAAAAAAATACTTAATACATTTTAAACAATGCAAATTGGCAGACATGGCCTAAAACTAAGTGAAGGCATTCATGTTCTTAAATGATCAAATTATGAGCTCTTACAAATGGTGTTATTTAATTAAAATACAAATTTAAAACACAAATCCAGTTGTATTTTACAAATTTAAAATACAAATTTAAAACACAAATTTAGAACACAAATTCAGTTAATGCATCAAATCAAAATACAATCAAAGATTTGCACAGTTCCCTTGATATGCACAGTTTCACAGAAATGCACAGTTTCCTTGATAAATTTAAAAAGTTTCATAAACAGAGCATAACAAAGACAAGCCTCAGGAAGGAATTGGGATTGTAAGAAGCCAGTGGGCTTCTCTTTCCTTCCCTCAGGCAGATCATGTTAATTTTCTACTTCCCAGAAGTGAAAGGAGCCACCAATTCATTTACATAAAGAAAGTGTGCTGTCTTATTTGCTTGACTTACCAAAGTTCTCCTTCACTGCTGTAATAATAACTCTTGAGGTGAACACCAGGACAGATGAGGCCCACCCTCTGATGCAGTCATAGCCTCTGACATGGTACTCCCCGGCCGGAAGGGAAGGGACCACGCACTGAAGAACGGTATGGTTACCAGAGACACCCACGCAGGGTGACATTCCTATAAAAATGTCAATGTTTGCAGCTCCTGAGATCTGGGCCACTGCAAAGGTTAAGATGCCATCGCTCTGAGAAATAGAGATCAATTCTGGGGTAAAGGCATTGCTATAACCAATGACTCCTATGTGATACCAAAGTCCATCTACCTCTATTTCCAGGGCAGCAGAGCCATTCCCTGTGGGAACAATGCACCGGATGAGCTCAGCACCGATGTTCACCATCAGGCAGGCCTGCTGGTCAATGTAGACTGACGTGGTGTTCTGTCCTCTCAGGCCTGTGCCCTCTATGGTCAAGAGGCTTCCACCATGTATGCTGAAATTCTTAGGAAAATAATGAAACACTTGGGGCCTAATGTAGAAGTGTCTGGAAACATTATCAGAACAAGCATATCCATTTCTTGTATAAAAAACTGACAGGTAGTGGGGTCCTGGGGCCAAGTCTCTTGTCTGGCACACAATGTGGCTTGCATTTAAAAAAGTTACATTGCAAAGAAGTTGATCATCCACAAACACCATCGGCTCATCAGCTGTGGTGCCTAACCTCTCACCCCTAATCAGCACAGTGGTCAGAGACCCACTGGTGTTTGTGGACAAGGCGTCCATGACAGGACTTGCCTCTTCCCGTATGAAGAGAGTGCAATTCCCGTGACACTCACTGGTTATCCCATTGACCAGGACCGTGACGTTCAGGGAGAAGGAAGCTCCAGGCAAGGGGTCACCCTCCAGGCTAACCTGGCAGAGAATGGTGTGGTCTCCCAAACTCAAAATCTCACAAGTAAAAGGACCCGAGAGGTCAACCCGAACTGATCTCGTTCTAGAGTTAAGAAGCAACCCCCTCACAGTGAGTATGGTCCCACCACACGCCGAGCCCTGCGATGGGAAGATGGCCATTATCCGAGGCGTCACTGCAAATTGCTGGGGCACCACAGACATGTTAGCAAATCCCATCTGCTTCTGACGTACTTGCAGAGGATAGATGCCGGCCTCCAGACTGTGAAGAGGGACGGAGCATCCAGACAGGCTTGAGTTACCCTGGAAGGACTGTGTCTCAGCATCACAGTTCAGGTTCCCCAGAAAGATGACTGAGTTGGAAAGGTTACTTCCTCCCACACGCAGGCTCAGGCTGCTGTTTGTGATTTCGCCTTGCATGGCAGTGACTACTGGTGTTGCTGCTGCTTCATACATGAAGGTGAAGCCATTCCCCACCAAGCTTGGTGAAGGACCACGGGCGAAGGACCTGTTGCCAGCCCAGACCTCCACGGCAGCTGGGACAGTGGGAGCGCCCGCATCGGGTATCTGGGGGGCCGGCAGGGTCTCACACCAGATGCTCGCCTCCGTTAAGTTCACAATGTCACAGGACTGATTGCCCACAAGTACCCAAACCAAAGCTGGGTCCCTGCTGAAGCCTATTCCTGAGATGCTGAGGATGGTCCCTCCTAAAGTATGAATATGGAAAACAAAATATTACAGCTGAAATTCTTAACTAAGAACTCACAGCACCTGTGCAAGTCCTAGGGCAATTAAGTGGAAGGTAGGGCATGTGTTAGTGAAACCTCAATTATTTTTTCTCACCCACACCAATGCTAAATTTGTGATTATTTAGACAGGAGTCAGATGTGGTAAATTCACATAACAGTAAAATAATACAAATTGTTATATAGGAAGGATGTCTTTAACACAAACTTTTCAAGTACCTTTGTATATCCTAGAAGGCACCACTTTAATCAACTTATACACTAATGAAAAATCAAATATCTTAATCTTCTTATCATATGTTATATTATTGGACATATTATCCTGTATGCTATATATAATTTGTACATTGTCCTGTATACATTCAACTTATATGCTAATGAAAAATCAAATTCACTGAAGTCTTCTATCTTCTATATTGTTCTATATAATAGTCCAATATTCCACATATTATACATTCTATTGTATTCTATTTATTGTACCATATATTCTATATTCCACATACAGGAGAGACATTAAAAGTCATTGCATCGTGCTGGTAAATTTGCTGCTACCTTCATAGAATCTTTGCCTTACTCTCCAGTAGAGAGGCCACCAAAGATCAAACCCCATCTTCAGGACAGGATTGGAGTAACATGACCCACAGCATAACCAAACTGTGCAACATGGCTTTTAGGAGGATTTTACTACACTCAAAAAGGATAATGTGCTATCTTATAGACGATCACAATGATCATTGACATGTCACTAGATTGCTTTCCATTCTTTCTGAAAACAGTTTTAGTGATTGATCTATTTGTCTTGTTCTTCCATCTCCCATATCAGCAAGTGTGTTTCTATTTCTGAGTCCTTCATCTGTCTCTCTCATGGAAAGTGAAGTCCCACAGATTCAATCCTCCCCTCCTTGCATGCACAGCATCTAAAGGGCGACTGTAGGACATGCTGCCCTTGTTTTTCTCATATCCACTCTAGAGTGCCACCCATCCGATGCTTCATCCTCTTTTCATTAGAAAAACAGGCACATCTCAGCCGGGCGCAGTGGCTCATGCCTATAATCCCAGCACTTTGGGAGGCTGAGGCAGGTGGATCACCTGAGGTCAAGAGTTCGAGACCAGCCTGGCCAACATGGTGAAACCCCGTCTCTACTGAAAATGCAAAAATTAGCCGGGCATGATGATGGCTGCCTATAATCCCAGCTACTCAGGAGGCTGAGACTGGAGAATCACTTGAACCTGGGAGGCAGACACTGCAGTGAGCCAAGTCGGCACCATTGCACTTCAGACTAGGCAACAAGAGTGAAACTCTGTCTCAAAAAAAAAAAAAGAAGAAGAAGAAGAAGGAGAAGGAGACTGAGGTAGAGGAGAGGAAGAGGAAGAGGAAGAAGAAAGAAGAAGAAAGAGGAAGAAGAAGAAGGAGGAGGAGGAGAAGGAGAAGGAGGAGAAGGAGGAGAAGGAGAAGGAGGAGAAGGAGAAGGAGGAGAAGGAGAAGGAGGAGAAGGAGAAGGAGGAGAAGGAGAAGGAGAAGGAGGAGAAGGAGAAGGAGAAGGAGGAGGAGAAGAAGAAGAAGGAGGAGGAGGAGGAGGAGGAGGAGAAGGAGGAGGAGAAGGAAAAGAAGAGGAGCAGGCATAGGCATATGTCCTTATCATAAAAATTCTTTAATTTCCTGAGCAAATGAATCACCAAGTTTTAACAGCCTTTTAAAAACACCCCTCAGTTCCTGGAGCCTGAGGAAAGTTTCTCTCCTGTTTCCCCTCTCTCTGACCTCACTGGCAAATTAATCCAGAAACAAAGTCTGAATATCCAGCAAATAGAATTGCTGGATAATTGATAACAGTCACACACGAGCCACTCACCCAGCAGGGACCCACAGCAAGGCTCGATGCTGAAAACTTCTGTGAGGTAGTGGATGTGGAGATCAACCCTACAGAAGATAGGGAGATGGTAAGGAAATAACTGACAGAGAGAGATAAGAAAGAGTAAGCCAGAAGAGCCATATGTATTTTGAGGAGAAGAGCAAACTGTCTGTATAAGGTCTCTAAGATGTGTTCCAATGTTACGATGTTCATGTCTTTAACCCCTAACTTCCGAGGGAAAAAGAAAACACCTAACTCAAAACTAGAATGACCTAGCTGAATGCCAGACCATCAAACAAACCTAAAATTAACGCAAGTGGCCACCTCACCCTTGTGAGTGAATGCTGATCCCATTGATAGAGACAGAAATTCTGTGGAGGCCAGCTGGAAGTGCAGGCAGTGCCACCTCCAGGCCCCACGCTGACTGTGTGTGAACCAGAGCCAAGGCATCCTGGATGTGGACTTCCACATCCAAATCCGTATAGTTCACCAGCCTCGCCACTCCAATGACCAGGGTCTCACCGCCTGTGTTGAGAAGAATCCATTAGCCTCTGAGATGTGGGGTTTGTGGACTCAACCATCTATTCAATTCTAAAACTGTCTTTTTGGATTAAATACACAGTCACCCCTAAGCATAATACTCTAAGAGTTTTGATACCAACCTAAATTTTTCAAGAAACTTCTAACACCAATTTTTTTTTTTTTTTTTTTTTTTTGAGACACATCTCATTCGGTCACCCAGGAGTGCTGTGGTGCAACCTTGGCTCACTGCAACCTCGATCTCTAGGGCTCAAGCATTCCTCCCACCTCAGCCTCCCAAGTAGCTGGGATTACAGGCATGTGCTACCACATCCAGCTAATTTTTGTATCTTTTGCAGAGACAGGGTTTTGCCGTGTTGCCCAAGCTGGTCTCAACCTCTTGGGCTCAACCAATCTGCCTGCCTTAGCCTCCCAAAGTGCTGGGTTTACGGGGGAAAGCCATGTTGCCTGGCCAAACAACTCTTTTAACAGAGATATGGTCTATAACCTCAATGGTATAAAGAGAAAAATTGGCAGTATGATTGTATTTAAGAGACACTAACTTATTTTCATGCAAAGGCAAACCAAGAAGTTTGCAGAGCTAACAGTCTTTATAACCAGCAAATAGCACCACATATTGGTTTCTCAACCTCCACTTTTCTACTGGTAGAAGTCTGAAGCTATATTTGAGTGTGCACTGAACCTTACAGTAATGCAGTATATGAGTTTAGTAGCTCATAACTGACAGAGTACTTTCATGTATGTTATCCAACTTGTTGGTCCACACACTATCCTGATTATTTATATGGGGCAATTAATATGACTGGCATTTTGCATTTGAGGAAACTAAGCTCAGTAGCCACAGCCTCACGGCTATTAATAATTAGTAAAAAAAAAAAAAAAAAAAAAAAAAAAAAAAAAATTTTTAAAGTCAAGGACTGAGCCCAGTCTTCTGTCTTGCATTTCAATGCCTTTTTAGTTTAATTAGCAACTCTATTAAAATACGTACACTATGGGCACTTTCATGCAATTTCTTTTAACTCAAATATTTATTGAGTACTACGAGGAAGATGCTGCAAGGGGCACAAAATAAGTTAAAAACAGACCCTGCCCTCAAAGAAGCCTCAACGGTAGCAAAATAGGTGACAAAATGGCTTCAGTAAAAGATATACTATAAGAGAGGTGAAAATTAAGCACTGGGATTGCTCAGATCAGAGCAACATTATGAATATCAGGAAAGATGGAATGGGCAAGATGAGAGTTGAATTGGAGTTTGAAAGATAAATCCGAAAAGAAAGTCATAGAGAAGAGGGTGCTTATCATTTGTTTCTAGAAATTCCACGGTTTTATCCAAAACCTTTCACAGCACTTTCTCAATCAACCAGTGGCTTGGAGAGAAAAAAAGAGAATTGGGTGACATTCTGGAAGGTACAGGTAGGGTTCTGTTGTAGGGATAGGCCAAGTTGATGGTGGTTCTAGGGCCAAAGACCAAGAAAGCCAAGCCAGAGGGATGTCTGCTTAACTCAGTGGACGGTAGTGACTACCAAAGACTTCTAAGCAAGGAAAAGATATGATTAAAACTGTTCTTCCAGTCTATAAGATAAATTGAAAAGATAGACGAGGAGAAATCCAATCTGCAGACAATTATAGTCTTAATCAAGTGGACCAAATCAAGTGGGCAACAGTAGGAATGGAAATAAATGTCCTCACCTTTCCTGTGTCCCAGTGTGGCCACTGAGACATGGCTTGGACTAAATAAAGCATCTCTAGCTCCTTTAGCCTGTAACGTTTGAGGACTACTGCAGCGCTGGTATCTATGGGATGCCATGGCCAATTAGATGAGGAGAAGAAAGAGGTTGCTTGAAAGAGAAAAGTCAAAGAAGAGGGATGTTGTGTGGTGGGAAGACTATGAATCTGCATTCAAATCCTTGATCTGCCATTTTACTACCTCTGTGACTTTGGGTGATTTACTTACAGCTCCCAAAGCCTTGGATTTTTCATCAATAACATGGTTAATAAAGCCCATCCATGTGGTTTGTTATAAGGATTAGGTTAGATATCCTGGGAAAGAATCTGGCATGATATAGTACACAAGAACGCCCCAATTAACTTTATTTTCTTCCTTGCTCCCCATTCTCTTGACTGCAAGTCTTCCCAGTCTCTACTGGGAAGTCTGAAGCTTCAGTGTAGTAAGTTCAGGGGATTTCAGTGCTGATTAAGGAAAAAGACATGACTACGAAGTGGCAGTAGCAAAAAACAAGCATTATGTGGGTGGCATTTTGACAGATTCACAGAGGAGGAGGAAGTCTCCCAGCATAAGACCTTCCACAGGCAGCAGTACAGGGCCCGCATCCAGAAAGGGAAGAAGGCAAGGGAACTGGGAGGGGGTGAGAAGATGAGAGAGGGGGGGGGCTCTGTGTCCAGATGACGTCACTCAGCAGCCTGGTGAGTAGCCTCTGGGACAGAGAGCTCCAAAGGCATCAGAGGCTTAGGGTATTTTATAGCCCCAGGGTTTTCTTACCTATGGCTGATTGATGGGTGCAGTTTCATGGGGCATGCAAAGCAAGAGGACTTTAAATGGCTAAAAATATGCTTATTTTGGCTACATTGAAAACAAGTGGATGTGTAAAAGTTTGAATTTAGCATTGGCAGGCTTTTGAGCTAATGGATCCTGGGGTGCTATGAAGAAGTAAAAAAAAAAAAAAAAAAAAAAAAAAATAGGGCCAGTAGACAGGGCCTTTCTTTGGCTTGTTTATAAAGCATTCAATATCTGGCAAAATGATAGCATTCATTTCAACAAAGATTTATTGGTGCTTACTCTATGTCAATTCCTGGACCAGGTACTTTTACCTGCTTTATCTCCTATTTTCATGATTACCTTGAAAGAATTATTCCCACCTATTAAATGAAGGAACTGAAGATAAAAGAAGTTAAATATCTTACCCAAGGAATATGGTAAGTTCAACTAAATTTGGCCTAAGGCTGTCTCTGTACCTCGAGTCTCTACATAAAGAACGGCAACCCAACTTTGTGATAAACTGAAAGCCTCAACTACCTGAGCTTCAGTTAATCACAGGCTGCCAGTTGATCAGACCATGCTCCAGTAAGGCAAACGGGGAGCTGTTTCTGGCCTCACTTACATTTTCTGTCTATAAATGCTGCCTGTTCATGTGGCAGAGTGCAGTTCTCTGAAACTTTTCTGGTTCAACAAGTTACTATTAGTCTTTGTTCAAACAAACTCTGTTAAATGTAATTTCTTGAAAGTTCTTCTTTTTAACAAGTGGTTGAGCTGGGATTCATGCAGATTCCATTTTTCCTGACTGTAGAATCTAACACTAAAGGTCCTGCACATCAAATTCACCACCACTCCCCATCCTGGGTCCCTCTTATGCTTTTATTTTCATTTCATCTCAGCCTCACAGTGATCATCAACATCATCTCTTGGATGGACATGTGCAGCACTCAAACTTAAAAGAGGCATTCCCAAAAGGCTACTACACTTTGTGGATTTTATAACATGTTCCCCTTTATTCTGCTTGTAGAAGGATTTAAATGCAAGTATAAATTTTTTAAAGAATGCATTACATTGTATGTATCAACAACATAACTTTGGAGCTCTTGGTCAATTGTCAAGCTAATCCTAGATGCCTCTGAGGCACTGATATAACATATTTATTCTTTTCATTACAGGTAAGAAATTTTATTAAAAGCCAAAAATCACTGAAATCTGAATATAACATGTAGCTCCCCCTCCCTTTTCTACCTCATTGGGAAGAATCTATACCACTAAGGAATTTTACACACTTCAGTCGCCTGAGGCAGCAAATTCTTCTTCTGCACTATCTGAACTGAATAATATTGGAAGCTAAAGGACACTTCTCTTTATTTATGTACTCTTGGGCTATGGAAAATGAAAACAGTACCAGAAAAATTGAGTTCAGGCTTTTTCTTTGGGAAATATGATGGTTTTTTTACAATAAACCCTTAGATAATGGCTGCCACAAACCCTGTTATCTGGCATTCAGTTCACCAGAAACGGAAGTTACCTGCTACTCTTCCAAATCTATATGGAATTACATGATAATAAATTATTATAATTCTACCTTGTCATATCCTCTGAATCATCAAAGAAAAATTATTCCATGTAGTAGGTGCTAATGAATCCATTATTTTTATACATAGAATGTCTCAAGAAACAAGAATTCTAAGTTAATCAGAATATCCCATTCTCTAATTATATTAAATAACTGCTACAATAGAACCTGCTGTCAAAAAGAAGTATTTTACAGTTAACTGCAAGTAGATAAGTACTTGGTATATACAAACAGATGACCTGTATTCAAGTTTTAGACAAATTACTTATTCTCTCCATTCCTTAATTTCCTTATCTGTAAATTGAAGCTAATAATCCTATAAATTAGTGGCAAGGATTAAATTACATCTATTATATGTTTATGCTATCATTATTGTCACTTACTAAATGCTCGAGAAACATATTTTGAATTGTAACTTTTGAATTCCCACATCCTTTTCATGATGGAAACTGTCCCATCTGTACAATGGTTCCATTTTACAGATGGAAAAGAAAGTATCAGGAGATTGATTTGATGATGGCTAAGATGAAAAAAGCAATCTCCTAGTTTTCAGGAAAAAACTTAAATCCAAAATATAATAAATTTCAGAGGATATTGATTGCCCTTTTTATAGGATCAATGCTCTAAGAAGAAAAAGATCTTGCAGTATCACATATTTTACCTGCTATGTTGCTTGTGTTTCTGCTTAGAGTCACAATAACTGGATTTAAGGAAGAGACATATGTAAATGCTCTGGGAAGAACTGCAGAATGGTTCCCTCTGATCACAGTCACATTCACAACGTGTCCATCTTTCCCCTGAAAAATCAATTTTAAAAATTAAACCTCAGATCTATTTTAAAGTGGGACTGACTTAAGGGAAGAGAACTCCATATAGAATTACTTTTAAAAGTTAATTTTAAGAAAGTTGTTTTTAAAGGGTATATTTGCTACTTCCAAGTCTTTCTCTTCCCCTAAACCCTGCACACCCTCCCCATCCTGCCCCTCATCCCAAACACAGAGTGATAAGTGCTTGGACTAGTAGTCAAGTGCAATGTTAGATGCATAAGGACATGCTCTAAGGGGTAAATAAGAATGATTTGCAATTAACACACCAATTGTTTCTGCAAAAATATGGCAATTTCAAATAAATATCTATACCTAGCTAAACTATCCATCAAGTATGAGAGTACTCTCAGGCATGTGAGAACTCAGAAAATTTCTCCATGATACATTCTTTTATAGGATGTACTTATGGTTATTATCTCATAAAATAAATAATAATTTAAATATATATAATTTATATTTAATATAAAATATAGTTATATTATCTCATAAAATTATATATATATATATTTTTTTTTTTTAAACCCAAGAAACAGTGACTCTACCCAAGAAAGCAATCAAAGTAAGCACTAGGATAAAATCTGTAGAATAAACCTGGAAAATAAGCAGGCTAGATTGAAACAGGAGAACAGAGATAGCTTCAAGGAAAATGAATAACTGACATGATGGAACTTTTATTAAAAGATGTTGGATTTTACTTATAAGAAAGACATGTTGGCCAGGCGCAGTGGCTCACACCTGTAATCCCAGCATTTTGGGAGGCCGAGGCGGGTGGATCACCTGAGATCGGGAGATCGAGACCAACCTGATCAACATGGAAAAACCCCATCTCCACTAAAAATACAAAAAAAATTAACTGGGTGTGCATGCCTGTAATCCCAGCTACTCAGGAGGCTGAGGCAGGAGAATCACTTGAAGCCGGGAAGCGGAGGTTGTGGTAAGCCATCATTGCACCACTCCAGCCTGGGCAACAAAAGCAAAACTCTGTCTCAAACAAACAAACAAACAAAAAGACATGTTTAGAAAACAAAGTAAGAACTCTAGGGGGAAAAAAAAAAACGAAAGAACTATAAAAGAAAAAAATATACTACCTGGTTCTGCCAGCATCATTTAAATAGTTAGAATAATATAAACATGTTTTATTGATTTAACATAAAAATGGTATTGCAACTATATTTGAAAGAATTAAAAGTGTTTTTTTCAGGAAGAGGGAATTGAAGAAGGGAGAGGAGGGGCAGGAGAGCATAATTTACTATTTTCCTTTTAACCTATGCATCTATCACTTGGATCAAAAGTAAAATTCACTTTTTATTAATGTTTATTTTCTCTGGTAAAAGAAATTAAGCAGTACATGTCTTACCCATTAAAATGGCAAATATATATTAAGATAATAAAGTGATAACCCAGTATTAGCCAAAGTGCCAAAAATCAGACACTTGCACAATGATGATAGGAGTATAATTTGAAAGGGAATTTCAGACAACTGAATACTACATATCAAAAGCTTTATAATTTATATTAATTTATCCTGAGAAAAGAAACATACCCCCAAAACATAGTTATTAGGATGATTAAAGCCCTGTTGTTTACAGTAAGAAAAATCTAGAAATTATCTAAATGTCTGGTAATAGGGAAGAGTTAAACAAATTAGAGTACAACCACATATTGGAATTGAATGTAGTTTACATATAAAAGCTAGCTTTTCATAATATTTAAGGAACTAGATGAGATTAAAATGTAAGACTAGTGATCAAAGAATATTTTGAAACTTATCTCCCAGGGGATCTTTATTTTGGGGTCATGGGTGTGCTAGGAATGTTGATACTGCTTAAGTCAACTCTGAATAGAAAGTTCAGCGGCAGCTGTGAGTGTGACTCTCCCCAACAGCACCAGGGAAGAGCCCAGACTCAAATGCCTTAATAGGCCATGATATAGCACTAATTGAAATGAAAGGAAGAGGTTAGGGACTTGTTTTTAAGAAGAAAAGGAAGCAAATGGAGAATAATTAAAAAGATATTTCTTAGAAATCACACATTCTAGAAGTTTCTAAGTTCTACAATTCATACCCATACTAGAAAACAAAATTGCTGGTGAAAACTAAGTTGTTTGTTGTTTGCTTAATAGAGAAGGGAGACTTCGCAATATATAAGCCTTGCAAGTCAACACCCAGAATGTGCACTAGCTAAATTTATTTGTTATGTGTCACTAATACTCACTGAGAGTACAGACCAGAACTGCCTGGTTGTTTTCTTTTTAAAGAAATTAATTGATGTTAATTACAAGCTCCATTGGTGGGGTTAGTTTCCCACTTCATAGCAAAACAGACAATATAACTACTACAAGCATACTATCATGATGAGAAGTTTATATCAGTTCACTTAGTTCTAAGAAGTGATTCACTGAAAACGTTATGTTAATAGTGGTCACTCACCCAGAGAGAAAGAGATATGAAAGGAATCCACTTACCCTGGGTGGAACTTTGCACTGAATTCTGCTTGAATTGCTTGTAGTGACATTTATAGCACAAGAGTAAGATCCAAATAATACCAGGCTAACACCTTCCAAACTAGAGCCTCTGATGGTGGCCCAGAGCCCTCCTGTAACAAAAACAGCATATTCAGATGGGATCACCAACCATATAGGCAGACAAAAATTAATTATGTACAAGATGGATATAATGAAATTAAAATATGAAACTCCTTAGTCAAAAGAAAGGCAAAGCTCAAACTGCAGGGAAAAACTGGAGTTAAATACATAAACTATCATATAGAAAGGGAGAAATAGTGACAGGAGGGCAGAGAGAGGTAGCACTGCATCCTGAAGACCTTTAAGAGTAAAACCTAGGGACACAATCATGCCACAAGTCAGAACAGGTAGGTAGTAGTCTCTGAAAACTCCTTCTGCCCTAAATTTTAAAGATCATTCCTGCAATCCTATAACACATATTTTTTTCCTAAGAAACCACGTGTAACAGAGCATCATGGTGGAAGGAACGGTGGCTGAGAGTCAGGGTCAGGGCCACAGATTGCTCAGCTACTTTCAGCAGGTCATTGTAGTATGGCCCCTGAGCTGAAGGGTCAGCATTTTCCTCGTCTTTAAATAATAGTGTTAGCCCTTCCAGCTTTGTGATTTGACACTACACATACTAGGTTCAGGTCACTATGAAAATACAGAAATGACTGGTATCACCGCCCACTGCCATCAGAATTTTTCTACTGACCACTAAAGAGCAACCACAGAAACCCCCATTTCTTCCCTGCAGATGTTAGCAAGAAGAGAGTTGGCTCCAGTTCTGCTATCACAGCACACGTTTCCATGTGGAGGAGCAGCCTTTGATCTAGCTGATGTATAACGATGCTTCTGGTCTGCCATCTCCCCAGATGGTGATACAAGAGAGGCAGTCAGGCCACCAAACAGCCTTACCCTCCTTGAGGGTGGGGAGGGGTACAGAAGCAAGACTACCTTCAGGCATGTTGGGGACAGAAAGCGGAATCTACAAAACCTGATGAAAACCTTTGAGGACAGTGTGACTCGGTGGACTAATACCCTGAAGTTAAACGAATAAGAGCAATATACAATCGTGATATAAAATATACAATATCTGGAAACAAACTTCACAAGAAAAAAATTTAAGAAGGTAAAAAAAAATTGAAAAATAATCTTTGAAATACTGTTGAATAACTTAATGGATGGATTAAAACTTACATAAGAAAACTAAAATAAATGGATCAAAAGAATGAACACCATAAAGGTGACATATCTTTATAAATTAAAGCATCAATGCAATTTCAATAGACACATAAACAGAATTTGTACTTAAATTAGACAAGCTGATTCTTAAGTTTAATGAAAAATAAACAAGAATAGCCAGAAAACAAAATTTCAAAAAGAAGTGTAAAGAGGTCTTCTGCCAGACATTAAAATATCTTATATAGTAACTATGGTATCAACTACATGGTAAAATAAAATATAGTCCAGAAAGAAACGCAGATCAATATGAGGCTATAGGGTAGGATACGAGTGACATTTCACATAAGTGCAAAATAAATTATTTATTCAGTAAATAAAATGAGTAAATATCACTGAAAAAAACTAAATCTGAATTTCTACCTTATATACTTCACCAAAATAAATTCCCAATTTATCAAATATTTGAATATTAAAAAGTTTTTTAACTAGAAGGAAACATGGCAGAATTTTTATTTTCCTATAATTTCAGAGCTGCAAAGTCTGTACTAAGTATCTTACAAGTCCTGAAGCCATAAAAGGAAGACATCTTTTATTATATAAAAATTAAAAATATTTATGAATTGCCAAAATGAAAAACAGAGAGAGAAATGATAATAAAGGGCAAATATCCTTAATACATAAAATGCTCTTTAAAATCAGTAAGAAAGAACAATACTGCATTAGAAAAAATGGGCTAAAGAGATAAACAGACATTTCACTGAAAAGGAAACACAATGCCCCTAAACACATGAAAAGATATTCAATTTCTGTCTCAATAAAATAAATGCAAATTAAAACTACAATGAAATATTCTTTTTCTCCTACAAAATAGGTAAATGTCAAAAAGGTTGGGAACACACCATGTTAGTAAAATGTGGTAAATAAACACTCATATGCATTGCTGCATAGGCAATAAATTATGCAACCTCTAAAGAGAATATTTTGATATTTACCAAAATTTTTAATGCACATAACCTCTTGATCCAGCAATTCAACTTCTAAGAATTTATGCTACTATTTTTGCACATGTACAAAATGGGACAACTCCATATACTAAATAATAAAGTTGAACCCTGTTTAGGGCTGAATTATGTCTCCTGCATCCTCATCAAAATTTATGTTATTACCCTAGCTCCCAATAACACCAAACATGACCTTATTCAGAAATGGGATCTTAGCAGATGTAATTAAACTAAGATGAGGTCATACTAAAAAAAGATAAGCCCCTAATCCAATATGACTGGTGTCTTTATAAAAAGGGGAATTTGAGCCAGGCGCGGTGTCTCAGCACTTTGGGAGGCTGAGACAGGCGAATCACGAGGTCAGGAGTTCGAGACCAGCCTGGCCAGTATGGTGAAATCTCGTCTCTATTAAAATTACAAAAAATTAGCTGAGCATGGGGGGGTGCACCTGTAGTCCCAGCTACTCAGGAGGCTGAGGCAGGAGAAGTGCTTGAATCTGGCAGGCAAATGTTGCAGTGAGCTGAGATCACACCACTGCACTCCAGCCTGGGTGACAGAATGAGACTCAGTCTCAAAAAAAATAAAAAATAAAAGGTTTGGTGTAGGGGTGCAAGGGGGAAGTTTGGACACAAACAAGACACAGAGATAATACCATGTGAAGATGAAGCAGAGACTGGGGTGGTGTTCTATCAGCCAAGGAACACTAAAGATTGCCTGTAAGACACCAGAAGTTAAGAGAGACATGGAACAGAATCTTCCTTAAAGTTTGGTTCAGAAGGAACCAACACTCCTGACACCTTCATCTCAGACTTCTGGCCCCCAGAATTGTGGGACAATAAATTTTTGTTGTTGAAAACACCCAGTTTGTGGTACCTGATTGCAGCAGCCCTAGCAAGCTAATACAAATCCCTACCTCATACCATGTACAAAAATTAACTCGAAATGAATCAGGTACCTACATATAACAGCCAAAACTGTAAAACTCACAGAGGAAAACATGGGCATAAATCTTTGTGACATTGGATCAGGCAATAGTTTCTTAGATATGACACCAAAAGCACAAGCAATAATGATAAATATAAACTGGACTTCATCAAAATTTAAATTGTGTGCTTCAAATAGCACTATTAAAAAAAGTGAAAAGGCAACTCACACAATGGGAAAAAATATCTGCAAATTATTTATCTGATAAGTGATTAGTATCCAAAATACTTTAAGAACTTACACCTCAACAATAAAATGACAAATAACTCAATTTAAAAATTGGCAAGATTTGAATAAGCATTTCTACAAAGATGTATAAATGGCCAATAAGGACATGAAAAGATACTCAACATCTTTAGTCATTAGGAAAATCAAACCCACAATGAGGTATCATCCTATACCCATTAAGATGGCTACTATGAAAAAAATAATAATAATAACAAGTACTGGTGAGGGTATGGAGATATTGTGACATGGTTTGGCTCTGTGTCCTCATCCAAATATCGTATCAAATTATAATTCCCGATGTTGGGGGAGGGTCCTGGTGTGAGATGATTGGATCATGAGGGCAAATTTCCCCCTTCCTGTTCTAGTGATAGTGAGTGAAATCTCATAAAACCTGGTTGTTTAAAAGTGCATAGCATATCCCTCTCTGCTCTCTCTCTCCTGTCACCATGTGAAGATGTGCTTGCTTCCCCTTCACCTTCTGCTATGATTGTAAGTTTCCTGAGGCCTCCCCAGTCAAGCCTCCTGTACAGCCTGCTGAACTGTGAGTCAATTATACCTCTTTTCTTTATAGACTTTCCAGTCTCAGGTAGTTCTTTATAGCAGTGTAAGAATGGACTAATACACATTGAAACCCTCTTATATTGCTAGTAGTAATGTAAAATTATGCAGCCATTTTGGAAACAGTTTGGCAATTCTTTAAGAAGTTAAACATGGAGTTACCATATGACCCAGCAATTCCATTTTTAGGTGTATACCCAAAAGAACTGAAAGCATATATTCATGCAAATCCTTGTACACAAATATTCATAGCAGCCTTAGTCATAAGAACCAAAAAGTGGAAACAATCCAAAGGTACATGATGAGATGAATGGAAAACAAAATATGGTATACCCATACCATGTAATATTATTTAGTCGTAAAATTGAATAAAGTACTGTTATATGTTACAACATACATGAACCTTAAAAATATCATGCCAAGTAGAGAAGCCAGATGTAAAAGGTTACATGTTGCATTACTTTATTTATATTAAATGTCTATACAAATTCACTTAGACAGAAAATAGATCTGTGGTTACCAGGGATAGGGAAAAGGGAGGAACAGTGAGTGACTACTAATGTATACAGGTTCCTTCCCAAGATGTTGAAAATGTTGTTGAATCAGGTGGTGATGAGGTATACAACTTTGTGAATATACTGAAGACTGCTGAGTTTACACTTTTTAAAAATGATATGGGAATTATATCTCAATTTTTTAAGTTAAAAAAGAGATCCTCAGGGTAAAGAAAAGAATAAAATATCTCTACCTATTTCTAAGGTACACTACCCTAGGCCAAGCCAACATTATCTCTCCCCTGGATGTCTGTCATACCCTCCTAACTGGTCTTGCTGGTTCCATCTTTGCCTCCCTACCATGAGTTCTCACACAGCAGCCTAAGTCAGATCATGTCACTTCACTTGAAATCCTCCAATGGCCACCATCTCACTCAGAATAAAAGCTGAGTAAGCTGAGGGCCATTCAAATTCCCCAAGGTCATATAACCTGCTTTGGGTCATCTTCTACTACTCTCCCCTCACTCAATCTACTCCAGCCATGGCAACCTCCATGGCATTCTGGAACAAGCCAAGCCCACTTTGACCCCAGACTTTTTGTTCCTTGATGTTCCTTCTGACTTGAACTGTCTTTCCCAAGATTTCCCCAGAATTCATTCCTTCATTTCTCCCATATCTCCCTTCTCTAAGGCCACTCATGTCATTCCTCCAGTGCCAATAACCATCCCATCACAACCATCCATTCCATCCCTCTTCATCCCCTTCCCTTCTTGATTTTTATCCTACACACTTACCATCACTGCCCCAAGAACAGAGTCTTTGTTTTTATTTACTGTACCCCCAGCATTAATAATGCCTGGTAATAAAAGCTAAATGCATTGTCATTATGATTATTGTTGATGGTAACAATTAAAGGTTGAAGAGGTGATGATATCTTGCCATTCTCATTTGAAAGTTTAGACTACGGCCACACAAGGGTCCGTACCTTAAAAGAAGACAATGCTATCTCAGCACAAAAATGAATGAAGAAAGTATGTAAAGCAAAGCCAAGATTTTCTTCAAAAAAATTCTTTCCAGGGTTTTGCTTCTGTAAACGGGTAGGTGATGATTTATCACATTATTGTATCCATTCATTACATATGCAAATATTCTGTAAATTTCTTGCTGGTAAGCCCCAGCCTGGTTCTCTTTAAATCCCCTAGAGCATCACTTCTCAAACTGTACTCTTCATAGAGATTGCCTGAGGACATGTTAAAACACAGATGGATTCAGAAGGTCTGGCGTGGAGCCTGAGACTCTGCATCTCTAACAAGTTCATGGGTATTACAGATACTGCTTGCCCAGGACCACACTTTAAGGACCAAGGTCTTCAGCACCTCACACAGGGCTCTACGGGATGGCCCAATCAGTGTTGAGTGAGTGAGTAGTGATTAACTCATAGGTGGCAGGGCAAAGGAAGAGTTAATAGAAAAAGTTTAAATCCAATAATAAGGAAAGCAGCCGCTACAGCCCCTCTCTCTCCCCCTCTCCCTTTCCCCATAGTCTTAATAAAAGATAATTTGTACCCGCTTGGCATATCCCTGCTCAGAGTTTTCCATCTTTTGCTAAAATAATGTACAATCCTCCTAGAAATTCCTTCAAAAAACAGCATGTTCTGATAGGGTAACCAACTCATTCCAATTTTCCTGGGACCAAGTTTTAGCACTAAGAGTTCTGCATCCTTGTTTTAAAACTGAGTCTTATGTCCTGGAAACCCCCTCAGTCCCAAGAAAACTGGGAAAGTTAGCCACCCTACCTGTGTAAAGCACTTTGTCTAGAGGAAACAAAGATGACCGAGTCACCTGTTTGCCTTAAGGTGGAGGGAGCTAAAGAAGGTATGTGTGGGCTGAACAGCAAAGGTAACTCTGAAAGAAGATCAAAGCCCCTTATAAATCTATAGAGAAAACTACACTATGCCCTACACTCAAACCAATAATTATTGGGTTAATACAGAATATGATCTTTCACTCTGAGCTCCATATATCATCTGACTTTCCTTAAATCATGGAGAAATAAGTGCAAGTTATGCTTGCTCTGTTTTATGTGCAGAAACAAGGTGGGGTGGGCCTCATAATTCACTCTTCTAGGCAAAATAGGGTCAGAAAAAAAAATCTGTTCTTTTGAACAATGAGTTTGTGGCCAAACCACATTGCTTTTAAATATGTTCTAAGCTGCAGTCCTCTGGACTCCAGAATAAACCATGACAAAAATCCAAAGCATTAAGGAAAAGGGTTTTATGCTCTAATGTTTATTCGTTAACAAACATAAGCCTCAGTATTCCTGAGATTCTTGCAATCTGACTGGGTTGTTTTTAACTGGCTGTGTCCCTCAGAAAGCAGAAAGTCATGGAGAAATATTTGAGTTTCCATAGAACTAACCCAATTCACAAGGTTATGTTGACAAGACCCACCACCCTCTGTATTGCCCACTACTCAAATGGCAATCGGTTTTGCATGCTAGCCATGCATCCCAGTGCGCATCAGTCCACAAACTTATGAAATATCAAACATGTATGAAAGTTATGTAGGACCCAATTACGCCTGACACCACCAGCCAAACTATAATCCTTTATGTGGCAAGTGAGTTCATTTAAGGGCTCAAATGTTTGTTGCTCATTTAGATACTTATGTCAGTAAACAAAAGACAGTGAATCACAGTGAATATGGAATTCATTACACAGCAGGACTAGATTCCTACCAGCAAGAACACTAGCTTCAGAGAGTCAGACACACTGTGAGACCCTCCCCAGATTACCAATATCCGCAGCTGTGGAAGGCTCCACCGTATCCAGTCTAGGTTCCACATTTAGGAAGAGGTCTTCTCCAGTGGCACTGATGGCAAGACCAGAGGGCCTCACCAACATCAAGATCCGATGCACTCCAACAGGCAGCAAATCTGTCTGACAGACTACATTGGTCTGGTTTGAGAAAATGACTTTGCAATTCATTTTATTCACTGTAACCTGCAAGAACTGGGAGTCACCAGAGAAACCAGTTCCAGTAATATAAATCATTAGGTTGACGTCGCCATCTTAAAGGAGGAAAGAAATTTTAAAAAAACAAACAAACAAAATAATCTCTCAGTGATATTACTTCATTTAAGAGGCCTCACTATCATCAAATGCTCATTCTCTCCCCCAATCCCCTCCCAAAATTCAAGGAGCTGAATGCTGACTTAAATATTGGCCACCTGTATTTATTATTGTAGTACACAGCCCCGATCTTAAATTTTCTCCAGCTAGTGAGAAGAGATCACTGATCAATTTTTTTAAAAGAACATAGTATTTCAAAATAAAGGACAAAGACAATAAAACATTTTTAGTCATCAAAAGTCTACTTCTCCCCATTTCAAATCATGACCATTTACCTTAGATAGACCAAAACATAACACTTTCTGCTGCATCAGTCAACCTCTGCCTAATGAACTAATGTATCTTCTACCCACCCATCACCAGCTACATGGCCTCTAACAAAATCACTGCAAGTCTCAGGTTTATACCCATCTCAGAGCCAAGTCACAAATCATACCAACAGAGTACCACACAGAATGGACACAGGGAGTTGACCCTTGGAGGTACTGGAAAGAGCAGGAACCTGGGCAATGAGCTGGTACGTCATTCACTCGCACAACCACCTGAAAAAAGGCAAAATTTCTTTTCAATTTTATGCATTTCATATCTGCTAGGGTATTCATAAAGTATCTGTGAAGCGCTCCCAAGCTGAAATGTGTTCATGATTCGCTTATTCTTATTCTTTTTTTTTTCTATTTTCCCAGTAATTAATCTTAAATTGCAATGAATGGTTCAAAACACATGAAGCTTTCTTAAAATGATGGTGGACATGCTGAAACCCATTTCTGTAATTAAATGTGCGAAATATTGAGTAAATTTTCTCTCTGTCATATAGAAGTAAATTTCACATGCTTAAACTGCATAAGGATTTCTCATCACTCTGTATTTCCAACCAGGTACCTACTTTATGTGACAAGCCCTTTATTTGCTACTAAAGACCAACAAATTCAGTGTGTTCCTTCCACCATCACTATGTGAATATATAACTAAAGACTAGAGTGTATTTGGATACTTTAGTTGGGGTCTCTTTTGTCACAGAATGGTAGATTCCCAAAGAGAGACTATATATATTTCCCTTTCACTGGAACTAATGTTAATCTAATAGAACTCAAAAACTACTTGGAAATGAGAAAGGTAAAAAATATATGACTCCGCTGATTCTCTATGTATAAAAAATGCATTAATAGCATACAGATTATATTTATGACAGTGTTTCTTTATTAAGGGAAGAGGTATTGGCATGGCATGGACAATAAAGAACACTTCAATTTTATCTATTCTGTTTCATTTTTTCCATAAAGACAAAAATTATAAATATATCAAAATGTTGACAATGTCAATTTTCAGTTTGGGTACCCAGGTGTTGATATTATTCTTTATTGCTTTTGTATTTTAAAACTTTATCAAATGGAAAGCAGATGACCTATAACAGAAATATGGGAAGATAGGAAAAAAAAAAAGGACATTTTAAAGACAAAAAGAATGACCTAGCTCATTTACTTTTTGATACCTCGGATAGAAGCAAAAATCATATTTAGCTATAGAGATTCTCAAATTTTTGCACCATAACAGTAGTATCAACAATTATAATAGAATATTGTGGTTACAAGGCATTTATATTTTCAGGGAAATGTACATACCCTGCGGGGGTACAAAAAGGACAGCCATAAGTACCCCTGTTTTACACAGTGGCAAAATGACCCTTAGGAGCTAACTCAATGGGTCCATGATACAAATCAGTGAGGAGCTGAGTTAGACTTGAAACTGGAGCTTGCACTTAGGATGGCCCATTCACTCTCACCTGACTATGCTGGTTGGCAGTAGCCAACATGTCTCCAAATATGGGTCCAAGAAAAACTCCACCATCATATACCACACGCATGGCTGCAGCAGGATTCACTCCAGTAAGGTTTTCATCAGAGACCTGAGATGGTTACATTTCTGGTAAATTCTGTCATGGAACCAAAATCTAATCTTGTCTAATCAAATAATAAAGGGTCTTTTCACATTGTGTTTCAGATAATCAGATAGCTAGAAAGTGAAAGTAGAGTGACAGAATTGAAATATAGAAACATAACAGTAAATAATGGCTAAGGAAAGCCCCAGTAGATTAGAGAAATATTCATTTGCAAGTCGATTGCCAAAAGAGGTACAATAAACCATCTTCTAAGTCTTGAGATACCTTGCTTCTCCATGTTTTTCCATTTTATATGTTTGCAATCCAAATTATTAAAATAAAGTGGAAAGAAACAGTGCCATGAGATAAAAGCAAGGTCTCCCATTCTTCCTCTATCTCCTTTCTAGAATTTCGATTGAAAATCAGATAACCCACACCACCATACAACTAGGAAAAAAATTTTCATCTTGGGCTTCTTTTTATAATAACCAAATGCTAGATGATCATTAGATTATTTTTTAAAACCCTAAATATGCAAGAGCATCTGGTTTTGTCATTACACAAAGACAGCAAATTCTTTTCTAAACTTCCTTCTGCTATGCCATCTGCTTCCACGATCATCTAAGTCAATCACATCTGCTTAAATTATCCAATAACAGATGTAGAATTATTGCATGGTGGACACTGACCAACAACTTCACTACCTACAGTGAGTTAGGAAGGGAGACGTTGGGTTTAAATTGCTTTTTCAGGGATATGAGCTACAAAATATGTGTTGAAAACTTCCAGAAAGAAAGATCATAGAATCCCTTTACTCGAATATTCCAACAAAATTAATAATTCATGACTGTTTCCATTTGTGTAATTCTTTTTTTTTTTTTTTTTTTTTTTTTTTTTTGCAGAATTTCTCCAGGGCAGCAAATCCATACTACTAAAAGGGATACTATACATACCCTGATAAAATTGGGCAAATCCCCAATCTGAGTGGACCAGGACAAGGTCCACACGCGTTCGTAGCAAGTGTATAGATCCTCCTTCACAGAGAAGTCACTGGCATTAAGGTACCTGGATGTGAAGTCATCAGCATTATTCTGTAAGAGCTGGTGAAGGTGATGAGCAGAAATTTGTACAGGGACTTCTGTGAGAGAAGGTTTTGATGCAGAAAACACAGACACTAATTAATCCACCTTACTGGGTTTCATCATCAAGGATAACACAACACATACCAGGATGCTTATCAAATTTTCAGGAGACCCTTCTGTCAAAATGGAACTTCAGTAGAATCCCCAGCCCTAATTAAACCATTTTTTCCTAAGATAAAGACAAGTAGATACCCACTTTTTATATTACACTATCTTTCATTCATACCATATCACACAGCAATCAGAGAGCACAGCCATGTCAGATAAAATCATCTCAACTGTCAACTCGAAATGTAAACTCCACACACCCTTGAATGCCTGAATGTCTAATTAAATATTAGATCTTCCCTGGAAAAATTTAGCTGGCCCTGTGAATAGAGAAAAGTTGGCCACTTTTCACAGGGAGTGAGGGAGGCATACAGCAGCTGACACCCATAAAAACTTGGCCAGCCCAGCTGAGGAATGTTGGCATTTAACTTCAGTTTCTCTATTAGAATTTTCTTTAAGCCCAACCACCTGCTTCCCCATTCCATGTGCCCACAGAGGAATAACAGGTCTCCGTGTTTGAACCCTGCTTTGTGCTCTACCAGAAGTTCCCATTTCATTAGCTGCTCCCAGCAGCCCTGTGAGGTGAATCATTGGGTACCCTAATGCCTACTTTAGGGATGAAGAAAATGAAACCCAACCATAGCTTGCCAGTGCAGTAAGACAGGTTTACATGAAAACCCAGGTTGCCTTCTACCTACTCAATAGCATTTCTCTTGAATTCCACACCACTCTGAAGGGTTAATAAAATATCACTGCGTTTCTAAATTGCTAACGAAATTCTTATCCTTTTACAAAACATGTTTCTACATTCATACAGAGTTTCAGATCCATCACCATTCAAGAGGCCAGGCCAAGGCTGACTTCCCCAGTTGTTTTGCAGGTAGTGATCTGAGGATCATCAGTGATATAAATCAGTAGCAGGAAGTCTCTACGGATGAGCTGTCATCCATGAGAAGTAAAATCAAATATAAATAGCACAGTAATGGGCCTCACAGAGGCAGGACATGGTTGATGTTTATTCCCCCATTTACCAGAATCAACACCTAGGGATCTTCGACTTCTCCTGAGTCACCCTATTATAATAAAAACACCACTCTGTTCCTCCCACCCAAGAGGTCCTGCGCAGGCCTAGGAACTTTCTGCTTGGGAGGGCAGAAGACTTTGGGACCATGTTCCAACTTTTATACAGCCCCTCTCAAGTTCTACTGAGCCTTGCTCCTGATTCCCCACGTTTCTACCAAATAAGTAATGTATCATTATCACTTCTAATCCTTGCTCTTTGTGCATTGTATGTATTCTTGAAGATTTACAAACACTCTATTTGCATCTGAAAGTTCTTTCTACATTTGTTGGGACCACTAAAATCCTCCATAGTATATGGTGTCACCATTAAGTTTAACTCTGATGGACCATGGCTATCATGTATCTTGGTCTATAAAACTCTAGAAAGAAGAGGACTGACCCAGGAATCAAATACGTGGGTTCACAACTGGACCCTGTCATCAGCTATTTGTATGACCTTTTGACAAGCCTCAGGGTAGTTGGCTGAATGGTGAACCCCCGAAAAGATGGCCTAATGGCCTAATCCCCGGAAAATATCAACGTTAACTTATAAAGCAAAATAATAAACTGCATATGGCAAAAGATGTAGCTAAGGGTCTTGAGAGGAAAAATCTGTCCTAGATTATCCCCGGTGGACCCTGAATACAATTATGTAATAGGTACCCTTTTAAGAGAGAGGCAAAGAAAATTTTGAGATAGAAGAGGAAGAAGCAACGTGACCACAGAGGCGGCGGTTGGAGTGATATGGCCACAGCCAAGACATGCTAGCCACCACCAGAAGCCAGAAGAGGCAGGAGCAAATACTTCACAGGAGCGTGGCCCTGCCGACAACTTGATTTTGGACTTCTGGCCCCAGAACTGGGAGAGAACCATTTTTTGCCGTTTGAAGCCACCCAGTTTGTGGTAACTCCTTACAACAGTCCCAGGAAGCTGATCCACTCAGTTTCCACATCTACACATCTTCCACATCTACAAAATGTAAAGGTTGGGGTAGCATTAACAGTAAGCCCCTTTCCAAATCTTTCATTTTAAGAATTGTCACTTTCAGACACTGGAAAATAAACAAAATAGCTTTAATACTATCACCTGACAACCTCCCAGGATGTTGCTCCCTTGGGAATGTAAGTGAGATTATGTGAGTGAGAAGTGTTGCACCCCCAGTCGCCCCTTTACCAGAAATCACTGTATTAGGAAGCTGGATGCGAAAGTGTCCTCCTAGAGGTGGACTTGTCCGCTGTTGTCTCTGTGTGGTCGCCAGGACCAGTCCAGATCCCTCTTCTGTTCCTTCAGTGGGCACAGAGCTGTGGCACGTCAGAAACAAAGCATTAACGTCTGGGTTGGGGTGTGCACCTAGGAGGACCTCGTCTGAAGGGTGTCCTGTCTTGCTTAGGCTGCAGCCTTCCACAAAGAGCTAAGGGACCTGAAGAAACTCAGAAAGGGAGTTTTCAGGACCACACGATGTGAGAATCATTTCAGAGTAACTTAATTCACCTCTATCATTTCAGAGTGAAAAATGTTGGCATTTAGAGCCTACCGATATGGTGGGCTTCCTCTCTGCCACTGAAGATGTCTCAACCCTTCATTTTCAGTTGATGGTTTTATTGCTTTTTCCTGCCCAGAGGACCAGGGAACAAACATTTAGTTAAGGAAAGTAAAGCACGGGTTCAAACTTTCTGCACCTGCCTTTAATACGCCATTGCAACATGCTGTAGGTACGAGAACTCATTTTGGAACATAGTAGAAAAGATGAGAGAAAAAAACCTATACAGTTATGCATCACTTGACAGTGAGGATACATTTTAAGAAATGCATCCTTAAGCAGTCTCATCATTGTGCAACCATCATACAGTTTACTTACACAAACCTAGATGGTACAGCCTACCACACACCTAGGCTATATGGTATAGCCTGTTGCTTCTAGGCTACAAGCCTGCCGCTGTACTGAATACTGTAGGCAATTGTAACACAATGGTATGTATTTGTGTATCAAAACATATCTAAACATAGAAAAGGTACAGTAAAAATATGGTAGTATAATCTTATAGGACCACCATCATATATTTGGTCCATCACTGACAGATACATTGTTATGTGGTACATGACTGTATATGTAGATATATATGTATATACACATATATACAGTGTGAATATATATATACACCTATAAATATACTTATACATATACGTACATCAAAGGCAGAGCACTCAATTCTTCCCATTCTACTGAGGTGTAGGTGAAAATTTAAAAGAACAAATTAGATTATACATGTGTTCCAGAAGCTTACAAGTAGCCTGATCCTTAGTTACTGCTTTGTAAACTGTGGCTAGAAATCGTTATTACAAAGCAATGCTTATGGGGCTCTTGTGCCATCTGGTGGTGAGTTCTTAGAAATAGCTATTTTTCTTCTCCAGATATTTCACTTCAAAGAATTTCAACAAGATTAATACATGAGGAATGCAATGAAGGGAACAATAACAACAACAAAAAAAGGCAGTGGTGATGTGAACCTCTGAACAGCACAAAATGCCACTATTTTTAAACTAACTGACTCGGAATTAGTTCTCAAAGCGTAGTCCCCAGACCAGCAGAATCAGCATCACCAAGGAACTTATTAAAAATGCAAATTCTCAGGTTTTTCCCCAAACCTACTGAATTACAAATTCTGACAGTAGGCCCAGTAATTTTAACAATACTTCCAGGTGAATCTGGTGCTGCATTCTCAAGATTGAGAACATTGCTTTCAGCCACAAGACAGGTGGCTTTTCCTGATAAAAATCTCACCTGTGTCCGCCAAGGCAAACAAGCATTCTTAGGAGAAGGGGCAGGTGTGAAAAAGGCACTCCTTACCGTGCAGTGATGAGCGGGAGCTCCGTGCCACACCCCGCCAGCCAAGAGGTGACACTGTAGACTGGAGGGGATCCCACCACAGATACTGATTCCACCAGATTCCCCCCTGGGCGAGCCGTTCCAGAATCAGCTTGAGAAACTAGAGACCAGTGATCCAATTACTATCAAGTTACTCAGGATAGGAGACTTGCTGTGTGGAAAATCCCAGTTGGAGATGTGGGTTACTCAGATCTCAGCACACACCAAAAGCACAGATTCCTACTTATCTGCTACCATAAAGAACACATGGAGATGAGGCAGGAGGATAGGCCATTCCATTTAGTACAAAAAGGAAAATGCGAGGTCCTGATTTAAGGAGATGAAGATTGATTCCATAGAAAAGTTCAATAACCCTCCAGCCAGCAAAATGTCACTCCCTATGCTCTTGGAGGCACTCCTACACAGTTAATTTATTGCAGTGTAGCCTGCCACCCTTTCCTCCTTTCCTTCCCATAGCCCCTGGCATCTCTAGGGATGTTCAGGTGATTCTCTTAGGAGCACTACACTCAGAGGCACATACAGGAGCATTTGGGTGTTTATCCACAGTGTGGAGCCAGCACATGTACAGAAAGAGTGCAAGCTTTAAGAGAGACCACTGGTCAAACCCTGATTTTTTCACTTCTACTGGATTCCCACTCAGCTAATCCACACACACTCCATTAGACTCAGTTTTCTTACGTGTGAAGTAGGGATTATGACATGCATGATTGATAGTAATCTACCTGACAAGGGGAGTTTAGTGAGATTTAAGATTTAAAATGATCAGCACAATATCAATATCCTTTTAGCCTCCTCCCCAAGATTGGTTACAATGGAGACTTTAAAGAGTTTAAGGGCAACATCTTTGTATAATTCATCTTCTCATGCTTGATGCTTAGCATATGCTAGGCATAGAGTAGGTGGTCAATAAATGATTATTTGTTCAGCTGGGTAAAATCACTGAAGGTTCAGTTCCAGGTTGGGTGATCACTACGTTCCGATCTCCTCCACAGCCTCGCTGCGGGAATTGGGGCAAAATACTCAACTCCTTTTAGCCTTGGTTTCCCCATCCATAGGTGGGGATAACAGGACCAACTCATGGGCTTCTGAGAACTAAATGAGAAATAAATGGAAGCTACCACTGTCCAGTGCTAGTGGGAGATAAAACGAAGTCTCATACAGGACATTAGGCAGGGGAATACCATCAAGTATAAAATTGAGATCACATAAATGATATACAATTAACTATGAATTTTAGCCCAATTGTGTAGTTTCTGTTGCCATTAAATAATTCTGAAAACAGCCACTGCCAGCAGGGTTAATGTGACAAAGTGGGAGGCAGACCGTTTCATGCATGCCACCACCATCTTCCCTCTTGTCTCTGCCCTCTCCCTTCCTGCTCCCACCTCACCACACCCCTGGATGATTCCAGATACACAGAGAATTTGGTGGCAAAGAGGTGAGGGCAGTAAGAAAAGGTTCTGAATCCTTGGCTTCAAGTGTTTGGAGAGGCAGAATGGCATTAAAGGAAGAGAAAAGAAAAACTGAACAGCACCTATTATCCAGTCCTGAGTTTTCCAACCAGTGGGCTCCAGTGTATGAAATATTGATTCCCTCAGCCTTCTGGAAATTGAGGCAGCACTTGGGGTCACCAAAGACCCCCCAGCCAGTTGTCCTGAGCACCAAAAAATTCAGGTAGTCACCTAGCACGTCGCTTGAGTAGTGTCATTTTCTAAGTGTGCCAGAGCACAAACAGGTTTGGAACAATAAGCAATGACCCAGATGTCCCCAAAACACTTAAACTATGGAAACAGAGGAGAGATGGGATTTCGATGAGAATTGAAGACGATGTAATTTCAAGGCTAATAAAGAGTCCTCTTGCCACCCATCCCCAAGTTTCCCTGCCTTCAGTACTGCAATGTTTAGGCAAAGGACTGAAAAGTTGTACATTTTCTAAATCAAAATGTAAATGAAGGTATCATCTTTTTCTTCTTGGAGAGGGAAAGAAACTATAAGAAGTAGGCTCGCTGAGCCCCAAAGCCACAAGGAATTTGACAGAGAAGGAAACATGAGCAAAAGTTGGAAGCCCGAAGACACTGAGGGCAAACTGCACGATTCTGCCTTGGCTGTGGGTGCATATCACAAACGGCCACCTCAGCAGGGCCCTGGACTAGCGGGCAAGAGCTAGGTGAGACCACTGTGCCCAAGAGTGGTCAAGGGAAACTTCGGGAAGGAAAAGCCAGGCCTGATCGCTAAATAATGAGTGGGAAGAGTCTGGAGAGACAGAAAGGACAAGGGCCTTCTCTCTGAAGAACATGATTACCTTCCAACTCTCACTGCATCTGTCTTGAAGGTTGTAGATCAGACTCTTAGCCCATTTACAGGGACAGACACTGCTGTGTTCCTTCTAGCACCTGGTATGACATATTAACTCATGGAGAGGTGGAGAAATCCTGCTAGCCTAATGATGATAATAATAATAACAATAATTGCTTATATTTATTAGGCACCTTCTATGGACAAGGCCAGTAAGGAGTGCTTTATATTAAACTTTATCTTCACAGTAATCTAATGAAGTAGAGTTCTTATTATACCCATTTTACAGATGAAGAAACCAAGACTTCCCAGCAAGAAAGTGGGAAAACTGGATTAAGAGTACAGACACCAGAAGCAAAAGCAAATAGTGGGAAAAATAGGAAAGAAGAGGGACTAGAGACATAGAACCAAAGGCACACAATCCCAGCCCCATCTGTTTTCTAGAGCCAAGGCAGGCAAAAAGGAGGATCACCTGTTCTCTCCTCATTAAAAAAAACAGTAACCCCTAGCAGGAAAGTTTGAGGCAGGCATTTGATAGGCTCGTGGAGGAGAGAGAATTTGCTGATTACCTGTTACGTTTGTGTCTGCAATAATAATTTCATCCACATAGAACAGGCCCGTCTCCTGCACCAGAGGGACAAGGTCAATCTGATGAACCAGCACTGGGGAGTTTGCCGGAGGGGGCTGGAGATCCCCGGAGCAACGCACACAAGTCTCCCAGAGGTCAGTGCAACGGAACTGCCAGCTGAAAAACAGCGTGGAGTGGAACTGGGCTCTCAGCGAGCACTTGCAGTCCTCTCCCGTTAGAGCCCTTGTTCCCAAACCTGGGGGGTCTGCAGGCTATGCAGCCAGGAGAGAGACCCCATGAGCCCCTGCACCCAAGCAGTCCCAGGTGCCATGGGTACAAACATCCCACCCAAGATGGGCTCAGCTCAGCCTCGGATATAACACCAGGAGTCACCTTTTAAGTCAATCATTCATCCATGACATGCAATGTCGGCAGCATTTTCAAATTACAGTTTAACTGTGTGTCTTAAGCAAATTATAATGTTAGGCTATAGCCACAGAGAAGATTGAGACTTCTGGACATTACCAGTTTCATTTAGGTTTAAGACCATTTACAAGACCCATGAGAATTATGTGGAAAGCACTGAATCAAGGGATCAAGACGGCTGAATTTTATTCCAGGGTCACTAGCTGAATGAATTTTGATGAATCACAAATTCTTGGGGCCCCAAATTTCCTCCACCTGTCATGTCAAAGAATGTTCTCTAAGATTCCCCCAACTTCGCTGTTCTACGATTCTACTCCTATGAGAAATGTCAGACTCCCTCTAGGGAGTAGTATATTCTTAACAACTAACTGCTCTCGAGTCAAACTTTTTTGTCAAATAAAATATATTCAAATCCCCAAATTAGTATACAAGGCCCAAATATAAGACCATTAGTGCCTCAGGTGGATCACTGTCCCGAAGAGAGCGAATCCTCCCAGCTGACCAAATTCCCACCACGCCTCCCCACCGATTAGCTACCTCTTGGGGCTGGTCCTCGTGAGACTCCAGTCACAGGTGGTGTTCTTTACCATGTTTTGAAAGCCGATTGTGAAGGACACAGTCATCTTCAGGATCTTGTTCATGTGGCCTTTGTACGCAAGACACAGCTATGGACACCAAATAAGTCCTTCAGTACTATTAGTGCAAAAAGCAGTCATTCAAACAATATGTAGTGAGGAGCCCACATCCCTAGAACCCTGCTATAGGCTCTGAGAGAGTCAGTCCAGTTCCCGCCCTTCCAGAGCTTACTAGTGTAGCCAGAGAGACAAATAACTTAAATTGTTATTTACCTACCTAAATAAAACTGGGGAAAACTACAAATAAATACTTTTTCTGAGGCCAAAAAAAAAAAAACACACACGTCATTAAACAGAGAGTTTTTAAATGCTTAGCACTGTGCTCAGCAGTGAGGATTTTAGAATATCTCACTTAAGAAAACCCCTGTTCTAACCCAGTTACCTGTGCAACCTCAAGCAAGTAACTCAACCTCTCTGAGCCTCAGTTCCTCAGCTCTAACTCCCCAGCATCCTTGGTTTCTAACTCAGTTAGAGACAAAGCTATTGGCACAAGAAGACTTTAGAGCAGGAGTTTTCAACCTGCTATCAATATTTTAGGCGCTATTCTGTGCATTATAGGATGTTCAACAGCTTCCCTGGCCTCCATCCACCAGATGCTGATAGCGCTTCCCCAGTTTGGACCACCAAAACTGTCTCCATGCATTGCCAACTCTTCCCTGGGGGGCAAAATCACCTCCATTGGGCGCCCCTGCAGAAGAGATGAGGCTGAAGAAGGGAGGAGCTCAAGCATGAACCATTTAGCCCCAACTCCCACAGCAGCCGGACTAGGAAAAGACTAGAAACGACTGCCATGAGCTCCACCACTCCAGCAAAACTCATTCCGGTTCCCAAAGTGCAAATCAGCTGCACTTCTTTTACAAGGGTGGTGGAGCTATCGAAGCAAAGGATGTAAGAGGTATTTGAGAAATGGATCAGACAATTCAATCCATCAATAATAACAACAGCTAGAGGAACAATAATTAGCCTTCACTGGGTCCTAACTGTGCAGGCACTTTACTACATTATCTCATTTAATCTATACCACAGTCCTGAGAGATAGACCACATTACTGTCCATTTTACAGATGAGTAAATGAAGGCAAACTGTACTTAAGACAGACATGGAAGGCACATTGGGTGTGAAATCAGGATTTAAAACCAGATTGTCCAATGACACAGTCTGCACTCTTAGAGATCAAAGAAAATATTGTAGCGAATAAAACCTTTCAGGGTCTCACAGCTAATACAAAGGCATTTCCATGTAACAACACACAAGTGGGGACCAGTGGTGTCTGTTCATACCTGAAACAGCAGTCGAGAGACCTAGAACCTCAGCCTGAAACACCTTGGGCAGATCACAGCAATCACTCCTTTGTGCTTCTGAGTTTTCAGTCTCGAATCCACAGAGCAATACCAATCCCTACCCACCTGACCCGGAAGAACAAGGGCTGCTACTCACATGTGTATACTGATCTAGCCGATAGCCCTTCTGGGCAGCCGGGGGAGTTACGACAAGGTGTTGAGGCTGACGGAGGCTGAACCTGCCGCAGAAGGGTTCCGTCCCACTGGTGAGGTCCCCATCAGAGTTGGAAACTTCTAGGCCTGGATGCAGTTCAGATAAAATAGAAAGACAGGCATAGATGTTAAATAAGACAGAGCTTCCCGACATGTGTGCATGAGGACTTTAGAGTATCTCATTTAAGAAAACCCCTGTTCTAACCCAATTACCCATGCAACCTTGAGTAACTCAACCTCTCTGAGCCTCAGTTCCTCAACTCTAACTCCCCAGCATCCTTGGTTTCTAACTCAGTTAGGGGCAAAGTTGTTGGCACAAGAAGACTTTAGAACAGGAGTTTTCAACCTCAGCACTATTACTATTTTAGGGGCTGGATAATTCTTTGTTGTAGGGGCTGTCCTGTTCACCATGATATGGGCCCCTCAGCCCTGGGAGAGCTGGCCACAGCATGAGTGGTCAGCACCCCTGGCTTGAAGGCTCCAGTGATAAGAAACTCATTCTGTGTTCCCTGGAGCCTTGAAAATCCTTTAGCATTTTCTCTGTGTAGCGGGATATGAAAAACTATTGAGAAGCAAAAAGACGAGGAATATCAAGATGGAAGAGGTGTTCAAAAATAACTAGAATTTAGTTCACCTTAGTAGTAGTTTTAAAAACATACCCTCACATTTTAAGAATTTCTTAAGACCACTTTCTTAATTAGTAATTCCTTTAGATGTAATTTGAAGATTAGTATGGTTTTGGCTAGGTTTGCATGTTTCTCACCTATGTCTTTGACCTTTTCCCAGCATGTGGCATGGGGAGTATAGGAGGGTGCTGCACTCTACCTCACAGCCCAGGAGGAATGCCTTTCCTTTCTATTGACACCCACACTGAGCATCACACTCCCAAGCACAGTGCCAGTCCCTCAGCCACTCAGTGTCCAAATCCTGGTTGCATTTTTTTTTTTTTTTTACTCTGTTATCACCTTGGAGAGGAAATGGGGATTGTTCTCATTTTATAGAAAGAAAAAAGACCGTGATGAAAAAGACAGTCAGAATGTGTGAAGCCAGGGACAGCACCTCCTTCAAATCCAAGCCGGAGAAGGATGTTAGCCCAAAGGGGTTCCAGTTTGCATTTTACTGCAAGTAACTCCTCAATGGTTGTTTGAATCTATTACAAAGGAAAAATGCCAGAAATTTATATCATGAGCATAAAGACCACCCCCAGTTCTCCCACCCCCATCCCTCATTTTTTAAAGAAGTCTCCCACCAGATGGGCTGTGGCATTTGCAGGGATTGGCTGACTAGAGACATTGTCCCAAGTAAGGAAGAAGTTTCCTCTGCCTGACACATTCAGCACCTAAAAAAGTCAAGAGAGACAAGACTAAATGATGGTGCTAATTAAGCCAGAGAGACAATCTAAGAACGCAGGATATTTCCTCCTCAGCTTGTTATTTCCTTCTTATTATAATTTTAACTTTTTGATGCCCTACCATTCAGAAATCTCTGGAGAACACAGCATCATTGCCTAATGAGAACTTTTGTTAGAATAATATAAGTGTCAGTCTCCCTATTTATCTGTGCCCCTTGATAGACAGTATGAGATGTAACAATTGCCACTGAATGTTGCACTTTCAGCCCCTCTCACCCAAGGGTAGCCCAGCAGGCGGAAGCAGCCCCATGGCATGCACCCTCTCTTGGAGGCTTATGCAGTCTCTGCTTTGTTTCCAACACATTCCGTATAGGGCACATTATACTTTTGCTATGGAGTAAGTTCTATGAAGCTTTTTTTTTTTTTTTTTTTTTAGACGGACTCTCACTCTGTCACCAGGCCAGAATACTTTGGCATGATCTCGGCTCACTGCAGCCTCCGACTCCCTGGTTCAAGCAATTCTCCTGCCTCGGCCTCCCACGTAGCTGCCATTATAGGCACGTGCCACCACGCCCAGCTAAATTTTGTATTTTTAGTAGAGAAGGGGTTTCATCATGTTGGCCAGGACGGTCTCAATCTCCTGACCTTGTGATCAGCCCGCCTTGGCCTCCCAAAGTGCTGGAATTACAGGCATGAGCCACCATACCCGGCCAGCTTTTAATCTCTTAAATCACTTGTTACTTTCTACTTTGTTCTATGGTTATTTGTGTACATGTTTTACTATTAGACTGTAAGCTTTAGAAGGCAGAGTTCATATTGATTTGTCTTTGTATACCAAAAAGTGAACAACAAAAACTATAATACATAAAAACTGTTCAATGAAAATATGGGGCACAGCTGAGAGACCCAAAGGACACGACCTTTTCAAAGAAGACTTTTAGAGGACCTTGTCTCTTTTCTGGGAAATAAGTTTCTAAAAGAAGACTTACTTGGAACTTAAATTCCTAAAACTAACTCAATGAGTAAGATAATCTCAGGAATAAGACATCACATGTTTGTAAACATCTTCACAATGCTGTTAGACAGATATCCTACTTCTTTGACAGGAAGGTTATAACGACCCCTCAGGTCCCCAGGCTCCCAGTCAGTGCTCCGGCTTCGCGGGACTTTATTCCTTCCAGAGTTCAGCTCCATGCGACTGGGAAGACACACAGACCTGTACTTCTGGAAGTCTCTGGGCTCGGGCTCGGATCTGGTGCTTCTCCCGGAGGTAAGTAGTGACCACATCAGGATTCAGCCAGGTGTTGTGAATCTGGACACCAATCCTCATCCCCCTGCTTGGGGCTATCCCATGATGCTCTGCTTCCAGGTAGTACTTGGCTCCACCCAACAGCTCCAACTTGGGAGTCTTTTGCTGCCAGGTCCCTTCATCTCTATTCTGCTCCCAGGAGTCAAACCAGTCAGCAGTGCCAACGCTGATAGAGGCCACTTTCACCTGTGCCCAAATAAGCATATCATGATCAACACTATGAAGCTTCCAGGCATCTCTTTCTCAAACACTAAGTGTCTGAACTGCTACTAACAAGAGAGTTTTGAACTGATCTGCCTTTTAACACATTAACCCAGTTACCTCAGCCATGTGGTTATTTACGCTTCTCCAGCTCTCTATCTACCTGTCTATCTATCATCTCTTTCAATTGAGTAGTACTCAAATGAGAGTAGATGGGCCATGTTCACAGAAGGAACAACCAACCTAAACCCTAGGATTACATGACACTATGGAGAAGGTAGTATTAAGCCCTTCAGAGACCTGGAATGACTTGATCACATCAAAATCTATGACATTTCTCCAACCAACTAGCAAACCAATTTCAGAGAAACATAGTAATAATTTGAGGAAAATATTGTGATTCTTTGTCAACGGCATAACTGCATTTTGGCTGCTGTTAAAGGTATCTTTTCTTATCCTTCAATGTTGATGGGGAATTCCTACATATAGCTGCCTACATCTCCACCCAAAATTAGTGGAAAAGGCACAAGTTTTGGAGTCAGGTAAATTTAGGGTTGAATCCTGAATGTGCCTTTTTGCTATCCAAGTGGATTGGGCACACAATCTTTCTTTCTTTCTTTTTTTTTTTTTTTTTTTTTTTTTGAGACAAGGTCTCACTCTGTTGCCCAGACTGGAGTGCAGTGGCAGCCACGACTGCCCAAGGCTCAGGTGATCCTCCTGCCTCAACCCCTCAAGTAGTTGGGACTACAGGCATGCACCACCATGCCTGGCTAATTTTTGTGTTTTTAATAGAGACGGGGTTTTATCATGTTGCCCAGGATGGTCTCAAACTCCTGGGCTCAAGTGATCTGCCTGCCTCAGCCTCCCAAAGCACTAGGATTACAGGCATGAGCCACCACGCCTGGCCCACACAATCTTTTTAAGCCTCAATTTCTTCATGTGGAAAAGATACATACACATGTCTTTAGGTATATATGTGTGTATACACACAAACACATACATAATATATATATGCATATATACATACATTTTGCAGAGATGCAGTGAGAACTAGAGACAAGTTCTGTAAAAGATGTAGCATAACATTTGGCTTACAGTGAGTGCTCAATAAATAGTAGGTTCACACTCAACCAAATTCTTTTTCAACAATTAAAGTTCCTGATCATCCAATGGCATGTTAAAACTATCTGTAAAACAGAGAGCCTTAACTTTGATTCTTTCTTTCTTCATGGGTATAGGACTGGCAACAGAGAAAAGGAAAATAAGAAGACAGTGAATACCTTGGTCCTTGGTTCCTCTGACCAACTGAAATGCAAGGAAGCTTGGCTGTCTGCCTGAATCCAGAAAGTGTAATTATTTGTCTCTGGAGCCACAAAGAACCCACTGAGCCGTGCTCTGTAAAGCGGAAGAACATAGAGTCAAGCAAGAGTAACCAAGGCTGAATCACTGAGCCAACAAATAGTTGCCCTTGTACTTTGTCCTCTTTTCTAGTAATGAAGAAGAACAACCTGATTCTTATGCCACATGATTGTCCAGAATATTCTAGAAAGAGATATAGTAGCTGCCTAGTCTCAATAGCCCAATACATCTCTACACTGGACACAAATCCCCTTGCTGTCGTGTCATGTTTGGGAAAGTTGTAGCCACAGCACACAGCTATATGGAGACTTAGCTGATAAAACCACCTACCACAGCTATTGCAGGCCCTGGATCATGGTAGAAGCTCAATCTATAGTAAATATGATTCTTATTATTAGAAATAAAGACAGATTGCTTATTAGAGTTTGCTCTGAGCTTACCAGCAACCGCAACACCTGCAAAGAGTATTTTTCTAATTAAAAATATTATGATCCACAGATAAGAGTCAATTCAAAATGTCAAGAATTTCAAATTAAAACCCATCAAATGCAGCTTTGAAGAAGATTACAGGCAATTTCATAAAACATTTTTTAAAAGATCATATTTTTAATATCTAAATTCCAGCAATCTAATATTATAGGCAGACATAGTTAAGGAACTAATTAGACTGCCCAAATAAATACCGATAATATTTTCTGATATGCTATTTTCTTAAATCTTCAGATGACCAATATAAAGATGTTTTTAAATTTTGCTTTAATGTATATACATTATCTTTATTTTTGAGAGAATTTTATACCTAAAATAGCTTCAAAAATAAGTATTTTAAAGATCCATCAGTATAATTACATAAACTTACCAATAAATAAATAAATATTCTAATTTTTAATTTAAAATTTTTAGATTTTAAAGAGATTAATGAGAGAGGGAATGGAAAATTAGTTACTACCTGACCTGTGGTTCCTCGAAACGGCAGGTAAAGGGACATACCCTACAAGACCTACTGTAGAAGTCAAAATGTTCTTTTGCATTTTGGGGTAGGCTGACTCACTCCTTAACACTCCCAAATACACCAAATGTAGCTGAAAGATTTACCTTTGAACATTATTAAATGGTCATTAAAAACTGTGATAAAGGTGAATTATTAGGTGCTACAATGGACCACAAATTAACTGCCACATTTTTGTTTATTTGTTTCTTTGTTTAAAGACGGAGTCTCACTCTGTTGCCCACGCTGGAGTGCAGTGGTGTGATCATGGCTCACTGCAGCCCCTGACTCCTGAGCTCAAACAGTTCTCCACTTCAGCCTCTCAAGTAGCTAGGACTACAGGTGCACACCACCACACCTGGCTAATTTTTTTATTTTTTACTTTTTAGAGACAGGGCCTAGTCTCAAACTCCTAGACTCCAGTGATCCTCCTGCCTCAGCCTCCCAAGTAGATGGGATTAAAGACTCAAGCCATAGCATCCAGCCTTAACTGCCACTTTAAAACCATAAACTCATGGTTAAGTACCTAGTAAGCAAGGCTTCAGGAGACACTGCTCACAGATTACCAACCCTACTTGGCTTATTCAATGCCTAAAAATTCTCTAAGCTTTTCATTTCAAATTGAGTTGAAATCTATTAGATTGGTACAAAAATAATTGCAGTGTTTGCCATTACTTTCAATGGTAAAAACCGCAATTACTTTTGCACCAACCTAATAAAATGGTAAAATACTTGGAGGAGGTCACAGACTGGCTGAAATTCACACTCAGGAGTCACAGCCATCCTCTCTAAGAAGGATTTCAAAGGGAAAAGAGAGCCATCATTCAGTAAAGGATCCACCCTTCAACATATACACTGAGAACACACTAAGGAAACAGTATGTCTAGTCAATTTTCAAGCTTTTATATTTTTAAGCTTACTTTAGAATACTAGAAATTTTGGCTACATCCTTGAAGGGACTAAAAAGACTGAAGGAATTACACACCATTAAATGGAAAATTATAGTCATGACGCCATTACTACTACTGAAAACAATGTCTCACAGAACCCGCAAGAGTTTCCTCTGCTCTACAAGGGCCATTGGGTTGACCTTCAGCACTGGAAGGTTGTTCCTACAGTATGCTGCCTAGACTTTGCTCCCTTATGTACCCAAAGGGCATATTCTTGGATCTTTCTTTGGCGTCAACCAGATGTTAGTTTTACCTCTTAACCAGGTACCTAAAGCATGTTTTACCCTGCTGTTTTTCAAGTCTCCTGGCTCAGCTCAATATTCTAGTTGATAATCATCTCCAAAATAGATTGTAAACTAAGTTGTGGAAAATACAAATTTTACATATTGATCAAAATTTGTCCCCGCACTAGCATGACCAACGCTGATTGAGAATACGGTCAAACTCTGTTGTTGTTGAATTGGCTGGTGTTATAAATTCCTGGAAATCTCGATGCCTTCCTTATCTGTCTCCTAGCCTCACCTATGTTAGTAAAGATGCTTTTGATGAGGACTCCCACTTTTCCTACAACATACCTGAAAGGTTGTCCTTCCTTTGACCAAAACCCAAATGGAGAACTGGCATTAGGGACAATCTGCCACCTGTACCCTGGGGTGGCTTCAGTCAGTTCCAATCCCTCAACAGCATCTCCAACTTCAAAAAGAAGCCCTCGATTGCCTGTAAGACATGTAGACATCATAAACATCACAGGGCACACCTTCCCAAATTGGGGAACTACTTTATTTCAAATTACAAGGTGAAAGATGACCCAGATGCTACCTGTAAAGGTGAGTCAACCTAGAGTCAGACAGAGTAGTTATATGAAAGGTTCTGTAGTTAATATGAAATACAAATGTTTCAGAAAGCAGTAAACATTCCCTGGCGTAGGAGTTAGCCTTTTTAGCAAGAGTGCCTAGAGAAGAGAACCAAGTCCTGGAGAAAATGTGAATGAGCAAACAGAAGCTGAGGCTGAATAAAAGGAGGACAATATAATTGTGTGCTTGTGACGTGGCTTGCCTTTGTGCTTCCCAAAGCCGGAAGTGGGCTTCAGCATCTTTTAAGGCCCAGTTCAGCAGGGAAATTCAATTCTCTAAAGTCCTTTTTTTCCCATAACATTGGCAATCCTTAAGTTTCTCAAGTGTCATGGCCTCAATTTGTAGACCTGCACACAGAGCCAAATATGTGTCATGCTGCTATTATGTGATATTTTAAATGATATCATATTAATTTATATTTTGTATTAAGCAAACTCCGAGGCCAAAGGCACAGGTACAATCAATATTGAATACTAACTTGGGCTAAGGGTAAAACTCTGGAATCACAGCTAGAAGTGTTGCTTTGAGCAAATTCCTTGATGTCCTTGCATCTTCATTTTTTCTCATGCATCAAAATAGGACCAATAATAAAATAGCAAGAATACACTAGGACTAAGGGAAAATATATACTCAAAGAGCCTGGAATACGATAAGTGCTCAATAAAGGTAATTATGGTAATTATTATTTTAAACTAATACTGTTGTTCCTCAATAACTCCTAAAAGGGAGAGGTGGATAAGGAATAAATAGAAAAGTAAGAGCGTATTTTGAAAATATTACTTTAAACCAGGATTTCTCAACCTCAGCACTATTGATATTTTAGGCTGAGTAACTGTTGTGAGGGCGTGTCCTATGCATTGCAGAATGTCTAGCAGCCTTCCTGGCCTCTGCCCACTAGATGTCAGTATCACCACCACCACCACCTCCGGTCTAACAGCCAAACAGGTTTCCACACATTGCTACGTGTGCCCTGAGGGGCAACATCGCCCCTGGTTGAGAACAATTGGTTTCCGTAGTAATTTGCCCAGCTTCTGTGGAAGAAACTTCAAAAGCCCTTCATAAAGGACATCACTAACTGTCAAAACCAGCTGCATTCAGGAAATTATCCTACCACTACCCAAGTAGCTAAAGCAGGAAATACCCAAAAAGGGAGCAGACTCTATTTCCTGACAGGAAACACACATTATCTCGATTACTTGTTTCAGTAGTTTTGTTTCCTTGGATGGGAGCTTTCCCTGAGTAAAAACTGCAGATCTGGGAGCTGGAGAATTCTCAAGCCAAAACTTTGCATGCATTTTCATACCTGAATGCCCTTTCTTTAGAAAGGTTTTTTTCCCCTGCTGGGCAACTTTCCTTGTAGGTGCTATGCCTCTAGAGTTGACTCTCCCTGCCTGTAGTTTAACCACTAAGTCAGCCTGTGGTTCTGAGCTGGGTAACACACCAACTGCCCTTCATCCCTCACTACACTTGAGTCTTCAGTTCTAATGCTCAGCAGAAAAGTGTTCCAGTGTTGTGCTCTTAATTTGCTGCTGTGGGGTGGACACTTTAAATACAGAAGGACAGCTGGAAGCTGCCTTTTCTCCTCCATTTCTGCCCAGTTCAGGCATAACCTGGTGGCAACATCACAATACATCCCTGTTTCTCAAAGCAGCAGACAGATACCCACAGGGGAGAAAAATTCATATTTAAATACATCCCATTGTGCCCCACTCTCCGGCCTTGTCTAATGCTGTTGTTTTGAGCATAGCCGAGCACACGCTAATGCTCCTGTCTTCTCAGCCAGTGGACATGCAACTGACCCATTGAATGAAGGCGGGCAGTTTGGGGGTTTCCTCCAGTAGCTATAACAATATCTTGAGGGCAGTTATGCTTTCTAGACCATGGTCTCTTCTGGACGGCACTGGTCATACAGCCGGCTGGGGCTAGAAGTGCAGTGTCACTAAGCAGCTGAATAAAACTAAGAGCCTTCCTGAAAGGAGAGCCTTGACAATGGTATCGTGGACCCAGGGCTCACTGAGTTAGCCAGTCAAGTAGATGAGACAGAATTCAAACCCTTTTATTTCTACTCATCAGCCCCTCATGATTAAAGATATACAGAGTTTATTGAACAGCCCTGGTGGCTTCCTTACCTGGCTGAGGGGTGGTGAGCCTCGTATCTTTGCCTGGAGCCCGAGTGGTGCACTCAATCTTCCTGGGAGACACATGTCTAATATCACATGGAATGCCTAAAGGGAATTAAAGAAATTTATGTATGTGTGTGTATATGTGTGTATAGGTATACATACACATATACATGTATATGTGTGTGTATATATAATTGTATATATACACACACACACACATACAGAGAGAGAGAGAGAGAGAGAGGCAGTGGGGAGATGTGATGGCAAGACCAGACTGAAGTAGACAGGCTCCTATTCTAAGGCGAAGGGCTGGGTGTAGATGGAATAGCAAAAGTTGTCACCCCAATTGAAGGAGAAAAGAGAGATTGCAGAGCAGCAGAGGATAGGGCAGCTTGAAGTATTCAGAAGGAAAGCCATGCAATGAAGTGCTCTTCATTGAGGATGTACTGAACCACTTGGCTGAGCATGGGAGATTAAGTGTGACATGACAGTGTGAGGACACCCTTGGTGCCACCGACTACAGAAGCATCCCACCTACTACAGGACCTGGCAGAGCACAAGGATCTAGAAAGGTCCACAAAAGGGTTTGCCAAGTCTGGGGTGCGGGTGATTTCCAGAATAATCTGTATAGCAAATGCCCACCCACTCCTGCTTGTCTATATCAAGATAGTTAACAAGGGAGAGTGAAGAGAGAGGCTGTTTTTAGTAGGAGTAAACCTTTGTTAAGAAGCAGCTGTATTTCTTTCTTTCTCTTCACTCACAAGATGGGGTACCTGAGGGAATTGCCTGTGCATTGTGAGTGTGTCTGCAGGACATTCTGTTCCTGTGACCCATGTACTGCAGGACCGAAATCCTACCTGTTCTCAACCAAACACATGACTTATCAAACATGGTAAGTCAGAAGGGGCAAAGCTTGCTTCCTCCTGCATCCCTCATGCCATACAGACATATAAGCTCCTAGGGCATCTAAAACTATGAACTATTTTCAGCCATTTCAGCATAGTTACCTGCAATGGTAACTTGGGCAGAATTGTCAAAGAAGTCTCCTGTAATTGTGATGTCCGTTCTTCCCCCAAGGCTCCCAGTTTCTGGAAACACAGATAATATTTCTGCAAGAGTTTAAAAAAAAAAAAACTAAGCTTCCAAATATAGATCAGAATATGACCCAGATAATCATATAATAATAGGGTACATTAATAATTTATTTCTTATTTTAACTTTCTAAGTTCAGCAACAGTTGAATTTTTTTCTAGTAGTAACTGTTTAAAAATGCACATAATAAGAAAAAGACCAGAAGTATATATTATCCAGGATCAATATTTGAAAGGAAGGGGAAATGTGGAGTCATTCATGGTATCAGCAAAAGCCCCTAGGTACCATGATGTTTACTCAGAAAATCTGTCTCCTGACCTCAAGGACAATATTGACAAGTCAGGGAACAATAAGTTACAACACAAGGAGGAATCAACTTTGGGTACACTGGGAATGGCTTCAGTTCACCCACATGAATCTGTAATTCGCTCTAAGCAGGAGAATGAATTTCACTGTCTTTAGGACCCTCCCATTCTTCCCCACACTGAATGCTCCTTCCCCACATGCACCTCACACCTCATACCCAGTTCTTTCATGCTGCTCCTGATTGTTTAAAACTGCCTACGGTGGCCAGGCGTGGTGGCTCAGGCCTGTAATCCCACAAGTTTGGGAGGCTGAAGCGGGTGGCAGGTGGATCACCTGAGATCAGGAGTTCGAGACCAACCTGACCGATATGGTGAAACCCCGTCTCTACTAAAAATACAAAAATTAGCCGGGTGTCGTGGTGTGCACCTGTAATCCCAGCTACTTGGGAGGCTGAGACAGGAGAACTGCTTGAACCCAGGAGACGGAGGTTGCACTGAGCTGAGATGGCGCCACTGCTCTCTAGCCTGAGTGACAGAGCGAGACCCTGTCTCAAGAAAAAATAAAATAAAAAAGAAAAGAAAAGAAATTGCCTGCAGTAATATGACACATAGTCCCCAGAATTTAGCTTTATCTCATTCTTTCCTCTCCATTATCAAGCTTCGACATTTCTAAGATTCATTCCCTCCAGAGAAAAGAGGAGTTACATTTGTGTAAACTGAAGGTACAAAGGCTAGTGATGAATGGTTACCACTGAAAAATAGACATTTTAGGAGGTTATTTTATAATGCTTTTTCCCATGTGACAAAGCAGAGGAGACATATGGAGGCAAAGATTGATCCCTTACAGTCAGATACCAAAATTCACCACTAATCATAATAACCCCCTGCTTTTAACCTAGTATTTTAAAATTTCTTTTTTTTTACACTAGCACTGGAATTTTGTATTAGCTTTATGTGGAGATTAACACATTCTTTTGTCATGCATTCAAAATTACACAGATCAAAGACAAAACAATTTATGAAGTTCTTAAACTTTTAACGTAGTTGTAGATATTTGACAATTTTTTTCAACATTCACAGAGCACCTATTATATGGTATACTAGGGATATAAAGATGAATACAAACTAGTTCTTGTCCTCAAGAAGATCAGCATCGTAAAGCAGGTGTGCAAAACTATCATTTAATACCTTGGGTTGGAGAAATGAGAGAGTATATGAAAGAATGAGAAGTTTAGGAGTAGGATGGGAGTATTGAGGTATAGAAGAAAATGTTTAGAGATGACACTAATCTGAGTCTTAAAGGATGAATTAGAAGTGGCCTAGCGAAGAGGAGAAGGAGAGGGCATTTAAAAAGGAAAGATAGCCTGGGCATGGAGAGAAGAAATTGCATAGTGCATGCAAGTGTTGCTGGAGTATGACAGAGAGAGAGATAGAGCTGGAGAAACAGACAAGGAGGACGTCAGAAGTTTGGCCCACTTCTGGTAGGGGAGAGCAAGCCATCAGAGGATGGTGAGTAGGAGGGAACCATGCATCAGACATATGCTTGATGTAGAGAATGTGGGGGAGGGGCTTGAAGGGGCAGAGGGCAAGTCGGGGCCTCTAGAAACCACTGCAGCATGTAACACAAGAGGTGTTGGGGTCCAGAAACAGACAGTTGCTGTACAGATACATCATAAATAAGAGATAAAAACTGGCAGAAATTGTGATTGAATGGATATGGATAGGAGGAAGAAAGAGAAATCTTGGATGAATTCCAAGATTCTTGCTCCTCTACCTCTTTAGACGACTTTTGGCATAAGAAGGATAAGCACCACTTTGTCCATTTTAGAGATGCTTAATTGAGGCTCAGAAAGCTTAAAAGGCTTAACCACGCTCAACTAGTGATTGAATGTCAGCCCCCGAGGAGCTCAGCCCAGGGCTCTTCATGGCTGTCCACACCCTCTTTTCCTACAGCCTCCTCTGCTGTGAAGAAGTTCTGGTCTGTGAGTCCTGATCCCAAGAAGACATTGGCCCTGGAAATGTAAAAGCACTGTGTCGTCAGGGATACCTGTCAGCCTATCAATCATTCCAGGGTTTGATAGTGATGGGCAGGCTCACAAAAACCTTGGAGTGGAGTGGCAAGAAGAGTGTACTTCCCACCATATATTGGCTATGGACATAAGATTTGGAATTGGAACTAAACGTTCTAGCACTAAAACCTTTGGCTTTGGAAAAGATGCTTGTTTATCTGAGTCTGTTTCCTCATCTGTAAAATGGGGCTAATGTTAAACCATCTCATAGTTCAGTGAAATAAATATTGAGATTTTATGTAAAGCACTTAACAAGGTCTGACATTCTTCCTGTAGCAGCTATCACTATCACTATCACCTTGGGCGCTTCTTCAAACTTACCCCAAACAGACGAGTTATACTGTTTAAAGAAAGGAAAAATCAGGGTGAAAATTCAGCTGTTGCAGGACTAGGCTATCTAGAGGGCAAATGACATTTGCTCCATGGCCTGCGAATTATCTTGCACTTTTGACAAAGGTAGATTTTGATTGCTTCCGGAGTCTGAACCTACCTCACACAGTTCTTCAGTGGCTGTGTGACTGTATTCCATTCTAGAATCTAAGTATTCTTTAGTAGCCAGCTTTCTACTACCAAATTGAGTTCACAATTCCATGCAAGCTTCCAATTTTCACATTCTTTTTTTTTAGTATGACGGTTTACTCATCAGATGGTAACAGAACAGCTTAATGTCAATATTAGTCATAAATTGTTGAATGAATGTTCAGAGATGGATGTTGAAGTAACTGGAAAGATGTGCTTTAAGAGTTTTTAAGTGCCACCTTTTTTCTTTTACTTTCAGAACATAGAATAAAGCAAGACTCTCCTTTCTTTTATTCAGTTTATATCCATAGACTTTGTATAGAAGTATATTATCAAGACTCTTTTAATATATTAACTAAACCTGACATGGATACAAGCAATTTAATCTCAACCAAAACCACAAGGCTGTCTATGATTGTAGGGATAGCTTTGGGTGTTAATGGTCATCAAGAAATGGCCAAAAGATAGGGAAGGAGGGGCCAACGTTGAGTGACGCACAAGGGAAGGGGTACTTCATAAAGGGGAATAGTACCTGAGTGTGTCTGGTATAGGAAAAGGTCCTGTTTAGCACTGATCAGCCATGCCTTCTTGTGGACCATTGACCTTCGAAAAAGACAAAGTTCTGTTTTGAATGAAAATAGCATCTGGGATTGCATTTTTTTTAGTCAGCTGCCTGAAAGGAAGATTGGGATCTTCCTTCTATCGATCTTTAGAACAGTTGAAATAGCAGCTCCCTTGGATGACTAGAGAACAATACTACTGGGACAAAGTTGTTTTCTGATATATAAAATTGTCATATGGGAATAATGCCTGCTTCATAGAGTGCCACAAATGTTCAATGAAATGATGAGTGTGAAAGGGCCTAGCCCTTAGTTGGCCTATAATCAATACTCAATAGACATTAATTTTATTTCTTCCAAAATGAGAACGAGAGAAAATCTCCATACTTTGGGCTGTAGAGCTATATATAATTGCCACTGCCATTACAATGCAATTATTATCAACTAGACCCTGCACTTTTAACAGAAACACTTGTCAAATTATATAGGGACAGAATGTAAGGTAAGGATTCAGAAATCCAGAATCCGGATTTGTCACTTCAAAGTGTGATGAAATGTGGACCCCTTCCCTTTTGAAGAAGGCACTTCCTGGATGGTACAATGTATTTCATGAAACCATGTTCCTTATAAGATACTTGTGACAGTTTTCAACCTACAGTACTTGGAAATTACTTAAGATTTAATTTCCAAAATTCTGCACCACCACCATTTCGAAACACACATTGCCTACAGATTAGTGACGAGGACACAATTTTTTTCACCGAAGTAAAAAAAGTCAAGGAGGTACATGAGGTCTCATTATACTATTCTGTTTGTATATGTTTAAAATTTTCCATCGTAAAAAGATAAAGTAAGCAAGATGAGAGAGATAGATAATATAAAATGAAGACAAATTTGCCTATTTCTATACCCAGTTACTTACTTTCCTTTATTAAATACTGAGAAGCTAACATTCTGGGAGCCTGTAACACAAAGAAACACACATTAACTCAGGAATCTGCATGAATCTTCTGGGCCAGGCCATTGCTTTCATAAGCCCAAAGACTCCAACATCATCAAATTACCAACCAAACCTGTAATTTATTTACCCCCCACCACCAAAACAACACCTCATAAGCTTAGCATCATTAGCAATGTGGCCTTCTAGCAATAAAAGGGCAAATGTAGTATTGCATAGCAGGGAAGAGCCCAGGCTAGATGGAGCATCATTTAAATATTGATCTACTGGTAACTAACTTCAATTTTTCTCACCTGCAAAGCCAAAAAATTCCACCAACTTCACAGGTTGGTGGCATTAAATTAGTTTCTATATGAGCTGTTTCATATAGTAGTGTTTTCCAGGGAATTCTTTTTTTTTTTTTTTTTTTTTTTTTTTTTTTTGAGACGGAGTCTTGCTCTGTAGCCCGGGCTGGAGTGCAGTGGCCGGATCTCAGCTCACTGCAAGCTCCGCCTCCCGGGTTTACGCCATTTTCCTGCCTCAGCCTCCGGAGTAGCTGGGACTACAGGCGCCCGCCACCTCGCCCGGCTAGTTTTTTGTATTTTTAGTAGAGACGGGGTTTCACGGTGTTAGCCAGGATGGTCTCGATCTCCTGACCTCGTGATCCGCCCGTCTCGGCCTCCCAAAGTGCTGGGATTACAGGCTTGAGTCACCGCGCCCGGCCTCCAGGGAATTCTTAACAAATAGTAATTATTGTTATTATTATTATCCTCATGTGAACCAATCTTGCAATTGTTTTTGTCTGGATACAGAGAAAGAAATGGATAAGACTTTAAAATTATGTTACTTCTCTAACAGACCGATGTAATCGCCTTCCACATGGCACTGCAGAGTCCCAAGACCATGGTCCTCCTGGATAGGATAACTAAGGAAAAGACAAATGGAGGTAAGAATGACCAGACAACTCACCACCAGAAGATCTGACTCTTTAACCAGGAAAGTAGAAAGCAAAAGGAAAAACAAATTTGCCAGAGAAAATGGTAGGTACTGAAGGTATAATGAGTTCATTAGGGCAAATGCTTAGGGTATTACTAACTAGTGTATATATAGGGTAATACTAGTTAGTAATACCCTAAGCATTTGCCCTAGTACTAACTAGTATTACTCTAAGCACTTGGTCCTTTCTTTTCAAATGTGTCATATGACAAGTATAACAAAACCTTTATTTTAAAAAAAATCTGTTATCAAGTATGAACCCCATAAAGGACAATTCTGACCAAACAAAATGCAGACACAAGGAAGACTACACACAAGTGTAGAATTTGGCTCTACTATACACCAGCCCGAAAAAGTGAAACCATAGGGTGTCATTCTTGTAATGGCCTCAAAGGAAGGGCAACCCACCCTGTCCAGAGTGAAGTAAAAATACAGTAAAACGTTGGGTCTTTAAACTGGAGAGTGTAGAAACTTATTCCTAAATTTTTAAGTTATTTCTACCTTTGGCTAGTCACTGAAGTATAGTGGTTAAGATCATGAACTCTGGGAGCTGATTAGTTAGACAAGGTTCAAATCCCAGGTCTGCCACTTGCTCTCTGTGAGACCTTGTGCAAGTTACTTAACTTCTCTGTTTCTCAAATTCCTCATCTGTAATGTGAGACTAGTAATCATACATACTCCCAAGATTATTGGGTGACTTCAATGTAAAGCATTCAAGCAGAGCTTGGCCTATAGTAAGCCCCTAACAAGTATTAGCTATGTGTTTTCAAGGAAGGTTTTGGCATCCACTTCAATATGCACTTTGAATCAATCCCTGTGTCTTTTTCAGTAGTCTAAAGATAAGGCAGTAAATAGCTATGTGTGATTTATATTTTTAAAAAAACAGATATGTGGTGAGTGGGGAGAGAAAGAGAGTGTGTGTGTGTTGTATCCATGTGGAAGAACTTACAAGCATATGCATTGGCAAGATAAATAAGACACTCACCAGCTTCCCGTCTGCCTATTTACAAGAGAGCAAGGAGTAACCCATTTGTCTCCTTGAGCTTCCAAGATCACTGGGCTGGATTTTGAAAAAAAGAAAAAAAGGAAAACAAAAGACAAGGGATAATTGTGCAATGCTCCCAATAAACATTCCTCAAAAAACTCAGAGGAAACATGGCTATGAACATTCTCCTCTGGATTTTTCTGCACTATTGCAGGTGGCTGAAAGCAGATGTCAAGTCAAATTCTCAGCAGAGTAGGGGTGCACTCATGGCTCATGCTTTCACACTAAACAGAAAATATTTCTCCCTTCCCAAAAACCTTCAGAATCTCCACACTGGCTACATTGGTTCCACACAGAGATAATATTGCATTTATGCCTTTATTCCCCCTTTCAAAGACTATATCCCAGATGATGGCTGGGATGGGACCAACTAGCAAATGTGGCACATTCCCAAGGATGTAGTAGGAGTTTCTACCCCCTACAACAAGAGTAGTTTTCTAGTAAGGTAGGTTGACCATTGCTTAATGCCAGAAATGTAAATCCTGAGAGTAATCAGATCATGTTCTCTTCAACTAGGGCAAAATCAGACAAATGGAATAGAACAGAAGAGGATGCCCCCAACCCATCCCAAGTGAAGGAAAAATTAGACACCATGTATAGAATCTACGCAGCTGAGCATATAGTAAGATTATTTTCCGTCTACCTTATAAATCCTCAGTACAGTTGCTTCATTTGTTGAATGATTACAGTTGCTTAGAGCTTCTTACAGCCTCTACAATTTCAACACTTTTTGTCTTGTTCTCCTCTCTCTCTAGTGTGGATGATTTAATAGTAACACTTTCCACCACATCTCCAGTGAAGAAAGTCATGTTGACATCCTAATCATTCCCAGAAAACATTAAAAGCTCTATGGCTTTTAGTACCTGTGTCCACGTTTTCCTCTGATCCCACTAATACAATTTTTAAAGCACAAATGGATAACAACCAAATAAGAAAGTTATAATGGGCTTTTGGGTTTACACATCATTTTATAAAGAATCTATTTCAGCCTCAGAAACAAAGGAAGGAAGGGTGAGAATTCAAAAAGAAAATCCACAGATGCAATTACAGTTCATTTCACACTGAGCCCAGAGTGACTAGTTGTCAGTAAATAAATGGACCAACTTAATCGACCAGTTGCAATTACATTAGCAAAGTTTGCTGAAGCCCAGCTCATGAGGGACCATAAACTGCAAAGAGAGGAAAATAGCAATTCTGTGCCAACTGCTTACAATTTATTGCCATCAGGGAAGCTGGTCCCAGGAAGCCGTGCAGCATGTATGTAACTAGTTAAACACAAAAACAAACACACGCTTACCTATCAATGTATTCAGCATCAAAATCAAAAGTTTCCAATCTTCCGGTCATAATCCAGCCATATACATGTATTAGTTTTCCTGTTTGAAGAAGGAATTTTTTTTTAATTTAATGGACTCAGCTCAAACTCAATGTATAATTTAAAAAACCATGTTTCTTTTTGGTTACATATACTCAATATGGCAAAACAGGTCATGACCCAGAAAATTAATACTTTTAATAAATTGTACAACAGTAAGGTCAAGGGTATGATTTAGTGATAAATATTATAAAATATAAAAGCTAAAATAAGCTATTGTTTCCATCACAGACTTAATCATCTATGCATGGAGCACAGAAGGAATAATGGGTCTTCTTCACAGTCTCAAAGTGTGAACGTTTCAGAAAGAAGGGGCTCGTCACCACACACTGCCCTGTTCCATTCTCTTGGCTCTGTGGAGACCATCCATCCAACTGAGATTTAAGAACATGTGCCTTGGGTGCTCCAGGCTTCATGAGGCTTTCCTCTGGGCACTTGCTAAAATGAACAGGCTTTTCATATGAAGAGGCTTATATCACACAATCTGATGGGTCTTCAGGGATCCCAAGTATATGCCTTCCAAATAATTAGAATATTTAACCGTGTCTACTTAAACCATCACAGGCAATGTTTACAGGTGACAGAATGTGGGTTAGGGAGATAAACCTCAAGTCAAAGAATAGAAGAGAAAAGGGTACTGAGGGACTAATGAGGTCATGAAATCCAGAAAACTGAGCCTCTTTATAGACATTGAAGGCCACCAAAGAATGCAACCAAAAAGATGTTCCCTTCATATTGCACTTGTGTGTTATTAATAAGAAGTGACTTTCATCTGCATCTTTAGTGAATGACCCTCACTAAAATAATAGAAACCTTCCAGAAGGTATTACGGCCACCATTTTGTAGGTGCATGGGTAGAATGACCTAATAACAGGCAAAGGTCACAGAGTTGGCAGAAACCTGGAGTCTCAAGTTTCCTGTTACTGCTAAAAAAAATTCTGGCAGAATAATTCTAATTTCAATAGGGCCAAATGATCAATACCCTAGCCTCGGTGAGTATGACTTCTAGCTTTGACAGGCACAATTTTAAAACTAACAAAAGGTTGTAGAAATTAGGAATTTCTGTGGGTTTTTGTTTTGTTTCTAAACAAAGATAGCCAACAGAGGCTGACAAATGGCCACACCAGAACACGGTGCTGGGGGATTCCATGTCATACTGGAAAACTGCTAACCACGTATACAAACCCAACTGCTCAGAAAGCATCACCCCTCTTGTCCCTACCACCTCCCCCATCTCCCTGGCTGCTACACTGGGCAGGCTTCCCAAATGAAATGAGAGTATTCATCTGGAAAGTGATTATAAAGATGCAGCCGTGTGAATCCTGCCCAGGGGGACCACTCCAACCCAGCCAGCCACCAATCCTTTCCCCAGAAGGTGGAAGAGACACGGAGCAGAACTCCAGCTTGGTGGGAGAAATGGGCTTGGCAGATCTGGGTGCCAGCTGACATTCCATTTCACACCTCTAACGGCCGGCTGCTTCCTCATCCCTCACCCTAACAAGACTTCTGCTATCTAAACAGGAGTTTCTAACACCAGAGCAGCAGGGACCCAAATGACTGCATGTGATTTTCACAGACCACATCCCTCTTTCATAAAGTATCAGGTCCTGATTATTCAGACAAATGGAAAGGAACAGATCTGTGAAAATCCCGCATGAGTAAGAGCATGCCAAATTCACATTCTCTGAAATATAATTTAAATTCACTCATACATAATATGTGTCTATACACACAAACATAGAACATATAAAACGCTTTTCAATAACTTAGATCTTCATTCTGACATGCTTGAGCAGTTGAGCCAATCAAAACAACAAGATCCATCTATGCATTTAGACACAACTATAATAAAAATTCAGCAACTTTTTAGCACACTCATACCATTTTGGAAACCCTAACAAGTGGAAAACCTTAAATAAAGGTAGGAATTTGGCAGGAATCAGACAGCAAATTATATATAATCCTAGTTGTGTTTACTACTTAGTTTTAAGGCAGATTTAGCAATCCCTGAATCCACTTCTCAGTTGCAATCCCTTCTTTTATGTAAATCCCCCAGCTTTATATAATCTTCTTTTCTATCCTCCTGGCTTTTATATATCTGTGTGCTCTCTAACTTTATAAACAAAACCCCCAGATGAAGACTAAAGTTAACGACAAAATGGTGAATATATGGGCCACTCTGGATTCTGGCTGTCTGGTTCAAATCTCAACTGTGGTATTTATTATCTGTATGACTTTTGGCAAATTCCTTAACCTTTTGCTACCTCATTTCTTCATCTGCAAAATGGGAATAAAAATAGCCCTTCTATTATCAGGTTTTTGCGAGGATCTAGTGAGACATCTGAAGAGCTTAGACTGGCTCCTGGCACACAGTTTAATAAAGGTTTATTATTATGTGAATGATTACAAAGTTAAAAGCAAGGATGACTCCTCTTTCCTCCAGTCTCCAACATCAACTCGTTTGATTTTGCTGTCCTCTTTTTCTTTTCATGTTTGCATTCCTTTTGTTATCAGTGAAGTAACAGAGCAAAAGTGCCCAGAAGTAAAACCAAAGCACGTTAAAAATGAACCAGAGGTTGAGTCTTATTTTCAAAACAGCATCAAAGAAGCAGCTAAATTTTCCCACTCATAAAAACCACTCACCTAGGTTTGCAACAAGCTTTGGCAAAGAGATTCACAATTATTCCTATTTTAATAGAAGATTTCTTACCTGGAACTCCACTTGGCGGATAAACTTGGTGAACGATGGGTGTCTGCGCCTTGGAAAACTGTTTAGAAAATAGTACCACAAGTGAGCATGTCATTAAAATATTCACAAACACAGGAGGCACAAGCCATTCCTCAGACAGCATTACTTGAAGGTAATAAATGGTTACATTTCCTTGTGTCACCCTCACATCTTTCTAGTTCTTTTTATCCTTGTAATATTTCTATGAAACAGGAATGATGGATATTATCATATTTCTCCTATAGATGAGGTAGAGGTAATTTGATTAAGGTCACATAGCCCTCTATTCTGTACCATATTGTCCAAACCTTGACAAGCCTATTTCCACCTGCCCACCTTCCATACCCAAGAACACATGTTACTAGAAAGAAAGGTAGACAGGTCTTCATGCAGAACATCAGTCTTTTAATTCCATTGTTGTAATTTGATGTTTTGAGGCCTTGAAGATTTTGATTTTTCTAGAAAGGAATGCACTTATTTAATTGGATCAAAACTTAAATCATTAACAGCCAGCACCTTGGTAGGTATCAGTAAGCTACAAAAAATGAGAAGCTGGATAGGTACACAACTGAGGCACTTACTAGAGAAGTGGAAGGTACCTGCTGTGAGGAAAATGACTCAAAAGATTCAAGGAATGGGAAGCAACATTGTTCTTCAAGAAGGAGGAAAGCAGCATCAATGGGAGCAGTGGGAGCCTGAGAAAGCCTGGCAGTGGCACTCCAAATCATCTTACAATGCCCCCTGTCCCCAAAGCACACTCTCTGCTGACCATAAGCTCCATGAAGGCAGGGACAATGCCTGACTGAGTCGCTGCTGTGTCTCTGTGCATAGACTAGTATGTAGACAACATTCGAATTTTTGTGAATGGATAGACTCGCCCAATCTGGATGACTGATATACTGCCTGGAAGGAGAGGTGAGAATGAGACAATCTCAGGAACTCCATCTCACCTGTAGGCATCTGGGTTAATCTAAGATTAGTGCATTACTCCATCAGGAAATCACACCAGGGCCAATGTGATGGACTGGCCAGACCAAGGCTTGACCTGTGAGCCAATGACTTACCTAGGAAGAGACCTAGTCTCCTCCTCCCTCCCCCTCGCCAACCCCTTCTAGATGCCTAGACTACCACCATTCCATACAACCTACAGTGCTTCCCATTTGCAAAACAAATTACAGCAGCAAATTGTTTTGTTTGGTCTTCTTTCAGAACCTCAGGATTCCCAGAGAGAATATCACCAAACAATAACTCAGTTGTTAATCAACAGCCCTAATCAGACATTGAGAATCAACAGACATTTCAACAAAGCTGATGGTGGCTTGCCAGGCATAGGTTTTAAGTATTGATCCATATGCTGTATAGTCTGCCGTGAAGGCTAATTTCCTCACTTTCTAAAGGAAAGGGTTAGAAAATAGTTCACAGAAAATATGTGCTGTCAGGGGGTCAGAATAACAATGTTGTTACTTCACAGCTTGGGAACTGGCTCTGATCACACCAAAAGATAAAGATTAATACAGTTACACACACACCTGCCAAACATTCAGTCCCCACCCCAGCCTCCCAGCCAACCACTGCCCCTAGGCCTTCATACCAACATTATTTCAACTGGACTATATCATAGGAGCCTAGTGAAGTACAGTAGTGGTTATTGACCTATCTCACAGATGTTTAGAAGCTGAGGCAGCTGGAACAACTGAGTCCAAACCAAATAAGGAAGCATACCTCTCTATTTCAACCTGAAATCTAAGAACCAGCACTCAGTCTGTAATCCTTCTACCAGACTTCCATGGGAAACAGAGCAACCCCTTTATTACTCCCTCCCAACACCTGAGATTGTGGTGAGGCAGCCTTGGGGTTAAACCTCAAACAGGGCTTCACTTGTGATTCTCTCTGAGCTGACACAACGTAACATGGTACATTTCTAAGAGAAACAGGCCCCTGGTCACCCACCAGGCTAGAGACATGACAAAGTGAAAAATTAATGAGCTTCCAAATCAAGCTTCCCGCATGCTGATCCTCGGGCCCCAGTGTGGTCAGTAGAAGCAGGAGAGAGGAGAGGAAATACAGCAGATTAGGATGAGAAAGCTGCAGCCACCAGCTGTGTGATCAACCTTCTGTGAGTTATTCAAACTTGTCAGCGCCCACAGCAGGCCCTTTGCAGTGGACTGGCAAGATGGGATTAATTTTTAATACTCATGGTTCCCCGGTCCCAGTCCCAAAACAAAGAGACACGCCGTGTTTTATTTAGCTTGGAATGCTTCTCATTAACTGCATCCCCTGGTGATTTTTCATCAACTTGCCAAGATAGTTGAACCACTGACGGACTTGTTTTCTTTCATGTGCAATTTTAGGAAGTGTTTCTTTTATTTCCCCCTCTCGCTCCTAACCAATCTTTTAATAAGCAGGAAAACTACCATCTGGGGTGAAAAGGATCATGGTGATTAAGAAGCATGCTTGGACTTCTCTCTTCTGTTATGTTCCCTGAGACAGGATAGAGGTGGTGGTGCGGCTCTTAGTAAGAAAGAATGATATAATGTTTTTTCTTTCTGCTGCATACGTGCAAAAGCAAAATTCCAGAAAACAAGATTCTCTTGGATTAAGAAACAAGTTATTAAACGGAAGCAACAGCAAATTCCAAATTTCAAAAACAAATAGCCTATATGGAACACGGATCGTAGGAGAGACGAATTTACAAGGTGAAGCCTTATTCTGAAGGAGCATTCATTAGTGACTGCATTGTATGTTTTGAAACAGCTTTAAACAGAGGTACCCCAGGTGAAGTGCAACCACATTGACAGAAGTACTGCCAAATCTCTGCTTTTCATAAACCATCTAGGACTTACCTTTTCGGAGATCGTTTAAAACTAATCTGAAATGGACAATAGACTGAACCAAATATAAATGAACTCCCAGTATAGGTATCAAGGCTGTAAAATAAGACAGGCATGGCTTCCTAAACTCTCTCTCTCTCTTTACTTCCTTTTTGATCTCCCCCAGCAAGAAGGAGAATTTAAACAGCAAATGCCCTTTTGGTTCAGTGTTGGAAAGACTTAACAGAAATATACCAGGAAGCAGGGAGAGAGGTAGAAATTGGGTCTCCTCACCAAGAAATGTGGGTCCTTGAGTGTCTTCACCATGCTGAGACTCAGCATGATCCGAGCTGTAAAATGAAACACTGATCCACAAAGGTAATCTTGGTGGCCCCTCTATGGGCTTCCGTTTAGATGAGAATTTAGAGTCAGATGCAGGTTCAAGTCTTGGTTCTGCCAGTTACTACCTGATGACATGGGCAAATTATTTAATCTCCCTGAGCCTCAGATTGTTCATTTGTAAAAACAGGACAGTGAATAGCTACCCCATAAAATTGTGAGCATTGAATTAGATAATGTACATAAAGCATTTAGCTAAAGGCTGACATAAAAGCGTTCAAAATTCATCTTTCATTAGTATGATCTAAGAAACTCTCTCATTACTATCCACCATTTTCTTTTAACACGGTCAAGCAGACACTGTGGCTCATTTACAATTTGCCTTTCAATAACACAAGCACACCCTCAGACTATGTAAACATACCTTCCTCCAACCTTAGAACCCACCTTGAAGGTACAGCTGTCTCGTGGTCCTGGACTTGGGCTGCTTACCAACTGTCCCCCGAAGTATGCTTCCAGGGAGTACAGACCCTCGTGTGCTTCAGACAGCAGAGATCTGAGGACAGAAAGTGGAAATCCTTATGACTCAAAAGCCATGAATTCCCAAAGCTAGGAGCCCACTTGCCACTTCAAATTTCCTCCATGCACTTGTAAAACAGAGCTAACCAAGGATTCTTACCAGCCACCTTTCACCTTAGATCCACTCATAATTATTAGACTTTAAGAACTGAGTCCTTCAGCAAAAAAATGTTATGGTTTTTTGTGTTGAAACTCCCTGAATTGTTTTTAATATTTCATGTTTCTCAGAATCATAGGTTCATCGGACTTTAAGAATTAGAAGAGACTTTGATAATTCCCCATTTTCATGGTTTAAAAAATGTTAGAAAAACTAAGAGACTTATGTGTAGGAGCTTCAAAGGTTAAGGGCAAAGTGGGGCTTGAATCTAGGCTCTTTCTGATAATTGTCCAAGCAGCCCATAAGCACTTCATGTAGCCATCAAAACAGAGAGTCCTGGATCTTCTCTCCTCTACATAAATTTTGCAGTGGCTTCATTGCCACCTGATGCTGACATCCATGTTGATTTTTGTAAGAGGAAGAATATGATGAATAAGAAAGAAGCTATATTTAAGACGTGTCTCCTCTCCAAACCTTTCCAACAAAATCTTTAGTATGACCTTAAATATTTAGATCTGAATAGTCCATTGTGTTAGCCCCTAGTCTTATGTGCTTATCAAGCACTTGAAATGTGGGTAGTCCCAATTAAGATATGCCATGATTATAACATCCATACTAAATTTTGAAGACTTGGTATGCAAAAAGATATAAAGTATCTCATTATTAATTTGTATATATTACATATTGAAATATTTTAGATATGTTGACTTAAATAAAATACATTATTAAATTAATTTCACATGTTTCTTTTGACTTTTTCAAGTGGCTCAATAGAAAATTTTAAATTACATTTGTGTTCACATTATATTTTGATCGTGAAGTGCTGCTTTTGATGCTGCAATGGCTGTTTCAGAGAAAACAATTATGTGTTTTTATGATAATGATGAGTAAGACAGTATTTTGTTGATGATAAACTGTACATTTTTCACACTTAATTGAATCTGATATTTGTCTTCCAATTAATTAGTATATTTAATAAGGTCATATTTCTTTTCTTTAAAAAGATGACATAAAATCAATGGTGCATCCAAAAATCATTAGTATGTTGGGATAAAGGAGATAGGACATGTAAATCTCCAGAGCTTTGACTTATTTCATGGCAAGTCTTTGCAGAATGTCTATGCCCAAATGCACCATAAAACCTAAGGGAAATATATAACCCAGTTTTAAAACCAATAGTAGTGCTATAAAAAAGTTAAACTCAACAGACATTTATTGAACACCTTCTAAGGTATTGCACAATGCATCATGAGGACTACAATGGTGAGATTAAACACACTCCCGGCCCTCAAAGAACTTAATTCTGTGAGGATGAATCTGACAAGTGGGTAACTGACATATAAGTGTTATGAGAAACTCAGAGCTGAGGCACAGGGTCACTAAGGCTACACATGCTGTACCTTTGTGTAAATTACAAAAAAAAAAAAATCCCTTCGGGGTGATGAATTGCACAAAAAGTGTGGGTCCACACACATACACCCTGTGGATGAATTACTACAAGTTTTTCCTTCTCCTTTCAAAAAAGAGAAAGATAACTTAGTTGAGTGTTCAGGGAAGAGGTGGCATATGTGGTGTGATTGGTGATTTTGATAGCCAAACATGGAAGAGGGGTGACTTCCTCAAAGAAAGAACAGAAAAGAAAAGAAAAGAACGTGGTTTTTTTCTCTTAACCAATCATCCCCTTTTATGCACTTTATTTACTCATGCCTAAGACATGAGTAAATAAAAATGAACACGAACTAGTCTAAACTTCACAGGGCAACAAGAAGTTGAGTAGGAAAATAGATCCCCTGGAGTCCTATAAAAATATTTTCTAAATAGAGGTAATGTCAAACTCAGCAAATAGAGCCTAAAGCAAATTTCCTTTCTAACCAGTTTGGGGTTTATGTGCAATCATTGTAATTATGTCTATTCCAAAAGATGAGTATTTGCAAAGGCAAAATGGCACCATTTATTAAAATCTTAATAGCCATAGAACTCTGCAAAAAGAAAAAAAAAATGGAAACACAATCCAGCCCCTCCTTATGAATATCTCAAAGTTCTTCCCCATACTGTCATCCTCCCTTAAGCTCTAGATCCCAGCTAGGGACCTTTTAGAAAGTATATTCACATGAAACTTTTTTAAACAACTACAGCTGGCAATTGAATCACAGCAACAGTTGCTCTAATATGTCACCAAAAGATACTGAGATAAGCAAAAATCCCTCATCCTGTCTGGTCTTCCTATTCCCAGACAGGTATACCTGGTCCGGCACGTCACCACAGGCAAATCCAAGAAAACAGGAAAGACGTCACAGGGGATACTCGGCAGTGCAGGCGCCACCATGTTCGTGTTCACCAGGTGTATCTCCAATTGAGAGCCATTGTTGGGGTAAAGAACACCCGACTCCAAACCTAAAGCAAGGGAAAGAAATCTCAGGCTGAATAGAATTGTCATCGACACAGGATAGTGTGAAACTGTGCTAAGATCCTGGGGGCAATGTAAGACATTAAATTTACCCAAGGATTAAATTAATACTCCTAATTTCCTCATAGCTTCTGTATAAAGGAGTTTTCTCATTTATGATTTTATGAAAGAGTTTTCTCTCTTCAGGTTCACCTAAATCCAGAAAAGAATTTTTCAGCCCTCAGATTTACTCTTTACTCTGCTGGGGATGGATATTCAAAGGAATGATGTAGAAGCTCCCAAGTAGAAGACTGTCTTTAAGGAAGATAGCCAAGGTTCTGGGAGATGCATTGCTGAGCACTATGCTACACACTTCCACATCATCTCATGCAGAAATCCCAGAGTCCCATCCCACAGCCTGGAATGGGAAAGTGGACACAGATGTGTCATGGCACACTGTGCTTTGCTTCCGTGACATTAGCAAGCCAGTATCTAGAAAGACAGAGATTGGTCCGTCTGTTCATCTCCCTTCAGGCCCACTTTTACACCTGTCCTTAGACAACGAAGAAAACCAAAGACTCACATTCTTTAGGATTGTGGGTCAATACGTAAGAAACATGCACTTGGTAAAACCCCAACCTACCATCAAAAATGACTGTAATCCACGTTCCCCCTGCAAGGCTACCTTCTTCAGGTTCAATATGTAAACTCAGGTGAGGTACTGTAAGTAAGTGGAAAAAAACATTGGTTTTGAAGGTCAGATTCAACCACTACCTTCCCCAATATTTTAAAGCAAAATTTAACCTGCATTAGAATCACTAGAAAGGTTTGATTAAGCACAGGTTGCTGCGCCATATCCCCAGAGTTTCTGGCTCAGTAGGTCTGGGGCAGGCCCAAGAACTTACATTTCTAACCAGGTGCTGCTGGTGTGGGAAACACATCATCGGAAGCCCCATTTTAAGGAAAATTTTAACCAATTCTTCTCATCTTAGACATTCAAAAACCCTGCATTCATCAGGACAATTCTGAATTTCTACTTCCTTTGGAAAGAGCCTCAGGGACATATTTGGGTCCTAATGAAACCCATACTATCTCTCTGTGCTCTCTTTTCCACTCTTTAATCAGGTGGCCATATTTCCCTATAAAGATCACCAATTATCTCCAGTCCCAGAGAGAAAAAAAAGACTTCCATTAGGTTTGTGCAGAAGTAATTGCTGTTTTGCATTCTTTTTAATGGCAAAACTGCAATTACTTTTGCACCAACCTAATAGAAGCTGTTCCTATTTCAATTCTCCTGCTTAATATACTGTCCTCTAGTTTCCCCTCATGATGAGAATGTCTTCCCAAATGAATACAAAATTCCCTAGATTTTTGCCGTGCCTGCTGAGAGAGGGGATGAAGCATGGATCATTGCTGGAATTTCCTTTTGTTTAAAAAAAAAAAAAAAACCAGTAAGGAATTTATATGCTAGGCTAGATTGGATTCTCCCATATAGATCACCAGCTAAGCATGGGCCTTAATCAATCCCTCCATCTTTGAAGATGTTCCTGGACATGGCTTGATGAAGGAAAGGCCGAGTTAAGGAAGCCAGCAAAACTCACTCAGCTGCTCAGTGAGGTAATAAACAAGGAAAGTGTTACCGACAGAACAATTTATAGTTTCTTTATCAGAAACTGTGTCTAGCCCAGGACTACCATATACAGTTATTCTCATGACGCACTTCACATCTGAGGGTGGTGGGGAACCATGGCACATTAGCACAGCCATTCATGGCAGCCCCAGCCAGACTAGACCTTCCTCCAAAGATGATTAGATACCTCTATCTAAAGAAGCCCAAAAACAAATGCCATAAAAAATACAGAGGATAACCCCCATTCACAGAGAAAATTGAACAGATGATTTGAGATAACACAAGCAGTCTAATTATTACGACAAGTTATTCTCTTTGGGAAGGTCGGGCAGTAAAATCTAAAAAGAATTACATCACGTAGCCCAAAAGGAATTATAAAAGAAAGATTATAAGTTATTGTTAAAAGCTCTGCTTCATCACTGGCCATTAACAACTGAAGTATACAGTCATAACATTTCAGTATGTAACCTCAACTGTTAAACAACAACCCAAAAAACCAATTATCCAACAGATAATTTAAACCCAAAAGCAAATACTTTAACACCTCCTCTAAAAACAATATTTTTAATTCAATTTTTTGATTGGCAAGTTAAAAATGCATATATTTATGGTATACAACCAAAATAATACTTCAAGTTTCAATATTAGTTCTCAAGGTAACCTATTGTGTTATCTATAACTCCTTCAAAACACATTCTACTGACCTGCCAAAAGTAGTGCTTCAACACCCATCAGAGAGATCAGCCACGCAGTCATCCTGTCCACTTAAATCAATACTCTTAAGATTGCTCAGACATTAAAAACATTTTCAGTTTTGATTGGAGCAGCATAGCTTTTGTGCCTTCTAAAAAATAAAAGACGTAAAAAAATTACCATTTTGTTTACATACTATTATTTTGCTATACTGAAACCTGGAAAATTAAGGAGATGAGGTAAACATGGTCTTAGTGTCTTCAAATGGACCCACCATCTTTCCAAGTTCAGGAGAAAAGGATCGTCTAAGAACCTTGCATAAAATCATCCCCACTCTGCCCTCCATGTGCCACCAGCTTATTGTATGCGTGTCCCATCAACTCATTTTAAGCTAGATAAATAATAATAACCTTTTTCATTAACTCATTATGGAATAGAAGCATGCTTTAAAAAGAATTCTAGAAATTACAATTCTAGTTCGTGGTGGGGTGGAGTCTGTTTTGCTTTGCCCTGTGCTGCCGTTCCAGCTTTCCCTCGTGCTGCTCTCCAGTTTGAACCCTGCACTGCAGCCACGCTGTTCTCACCGTCACTCAGACAAGCCTTCCACACATCAGCCTCTGCCTGGGCCCCTGCTGGTCCCTTCCTGGATTCCCTCAACTCTCTCCGTGGTCTCAGGAGATCCTGGCGCACCTTCGCGGGGCTGCTCAGGAGCCCCTCCTCCGCTGATTCTTTCCTCGGCTATTTCCACAGCCTTCCTAGTGTGAAAGTGTGAAGGTCCCACACAGGGCTTAGTACATTGGAGTGGATGAATACATATTTAAATACCCTAAATCTGGGTTTACCTAATCTGAGATGAACAGCTTGCACTCTCCTGTGGGATGGCAGAGTCCTTGGAAGCCTGGCGGAAAACTTACGCCTTTGCACCCTAACGCCTGCTCTAGGGAGAGTGCCGAGCTGCTCTCCAGCACCCCATGGCAGAGGGCATAGACAAAATCCTCTTAAAAATAGCGCCTCTGAAATTTTCTGAAAGTTTGAAAATTACAGAATTAAACAACCACATGTACTACTAAATACACGTTTTACATATATATTTAATTATGCTTATGTTTATTACATATACAAATATAAATATATTTAATATATATACACATACACACACACTTTGTGTGGGGGGTGTGGGGGGGGCAGGGTCTCATTCTGTCATTCAGGCTGGAGTGGCATGATGTCAGTTCACTGTAACCTCCACCTGCCAGATTCAAGAGATTCTTATGCCTCAGCCTCCCAAGTAGCTGGGATTAGAGGTGTGTGCCACCACGCCCAGCTGATGTTTGTATTTTTTGTAGAGATGGGTTTCCACCATGATAGCCAGGTTGGTCTTGAACTCCTGGCCTCAAGTGATCTCCCTGCCTCAGCCTCCCAAAGTGCTGGGATTACAGGCGTGAGCTACCACACCTGGCCATTTAATTTATATTTTTAAGAAAATACTGAGATTAGCAGAGGTAGTTACATCATTTCTGAAAACATAAAAGCCACAAAACACTCCCCCCCCCAAAAAAAACTGCAAAAAACTTGCAATAAACTTATCTTACAGGCATGTTCTGATTGAGACAGCTCAAAATCTGTAATCACATCTATTTAATACAACACTGCAAACATTTATTTTATGCCCACTACATGCTAAGCACTGTACTAAGAGTTGGGAAAACAAACAGATAGTCTGTGTACCTGCCCCCACTCAACCCCCGTCATTACCAGATAAGGTAAGTGTGGAGGCTACTTGGATTTAAGAAAGGAATTCTAGTATTTTCAAGTGGATTCAGCAAGTGTTCCTTTTCGTTGCAAAATTCCCAACTTTTACATCTATTTGAAATAGAATTCAACTTATAAATATTCCATTTTCAGAATACATCTACTGCATAGGGAAAAGTACCCAAGTGTATTTGCTACTTAGTCCAAAAGCACAAGATCTGACTTGCTTGTTACACAGACAAAATATACTCAGCACAGGAGAGTCTATTTTCAATCTGGCTACATGACTTTAACATTTCTTCTTAACGCCTACTCCCAAGCTTAGAACAATAGAAATGAACATTCTCACATTGGTTTTCTTAAAACCCTACATTCAAAACAGCATCTTTTTCATGCCAATTATAAATGTAATTTTTTATTAGTCTATCTACTAATTCTTCCTAAAAATAAACTCAAACTCTATTTCTCATAACTAAAATTTTTCAACCACAGAGGAGAGCTGTGTGCATTTATTTAGTCACGTTTTTGTTCTCCTCCTCTCTCCCTCCTCTCTCTGCTCTCACTCCCTCTTCCCTTCCTCTTCCCTTCCCTCTCAGCTGCTCCTTTGGGACATCGAGGAACAAAGCTGCAAGGCACTGCTATAGATCTCCCATTTCTTCCTTTTGTTCACCAGAACGTTAACAAGAGATACAACACCTAGAAAACAGAGAGCAGAGACTTTTCTGGATCAAACAGTACCTTTTTTTTTTTCTGTTTCTGTCTCCTTGTGACTCAAGGGAGAAATGATCCTTTCTTTCTAAGTGATCTTATTTCTCTCTGTCAAGAACCGACGGCCGTGTTATCTGGTTAGAGCTCAGCCTGAAGCAACCACGCAGGTAACTCGCTCACGTTAGACTATAACTCACCTAACTCGTTTGTGTCCCAGCCAAATATGTACCAGAGTAAAAGTTCAGACCTGACCATGGGCAAGTTTAATGATTAACACAAGCCACTCAGGCTTTTTCCTCAGGGCTCGTTAGTAATGACCAAAGAAAAAAATGTCTTACATTTTTCTCCACTTACTGCATGTACCCCAGATAAGAATTTTAAGTAAATTCCACCCAGTGAGACAAACAGGCATTCAACACTGAAAGAAATTGCCAGCAAATCAGTGATTGAACAGAGGGCCCAAGAGAAAGGACCACTAGAGGGCTGATCCCCATTCATGAACAGTCTCTCACTCTTCATCCTGAAGAGTGACTCATAAATATCATGTTATGGGCTGTTATTCATATACCCACTGGTGGGGTATGGGTCTAAAGAAGTACAGAAGGGAAGTGACTTGGTCAAAGTCTTGCTGCGAAAGGGTTGATTGATTCTCTTCATTTTTCTACTCTTCATCCTCCCTCTTGACCTTGCTTTTTCAACCAAGAGGAAGTCCTTGACTTGTACTCATCACTTTCCAGTTGTACCCAGACCATGGGCCTCAGTCATTGGTTGAACCGGTGGGCTTAGGAAGGTCAACATCACCTTCTTACTTGGTACATGTCTGACTTCTCTGTTCCTGTCCCACTGCCCATTCTGATTCACATCCCCCGATTCCTGATCATGTTCGTCTATGTCTGGCGATACCTGACCAGAAGATGTCCTCATCTTCTATCCTCACCCTTTCCTTTGAAGGAGAAGTCATTTTGGTAAAATTTGATAGCCCTGAGTCTCCACCTTCAAGGACCAGCAGTAGACCTGGAGAAGCATCTCCAGCAAAACCAGATTAAACCCATGGAAATACGACCACAACTCTGATGAGAGTAGTAAAACTATCCTCTAGAAAGTGTGGAAGTTTACATCAACTCTGCTGTATATCACAATCCGTGACAAGCCAAATCCGTGTTTAGCAATCCGAGACAAGCCAAAAAATTTTTGTAGCCCTGCAGGCAGTGGTGTAGAGAGAGGGTGCTTGGCCCGATTGGGGCAGGTAGGAGTCAGTCACCCCCACCCTACCACCTGCTGCCTGCTGAACCTCTCTCAGTTTCCACTCTGGATCTCTCCCATGCAGGTCAACAAGCATCATGTGAACCACCTTTGTGTGCCTGGCATGTGGGTAATGGGAAGGAGGGGGCAAACTAGTTTGGGGGTGATAGTCAAAGGAGATTTCAACATTATTAGTCACTTTTATTTTTATAAAAATGATATTCATGAATCACTTAGATAATTCAAAGTTATATTTTTAAAGAATATGACACAGTTTCTGCCTTCAAACTGCTTACCATCTGGCAGAGGAAACAGGAATATAATCAGATTATTTTACTATATTGTAGAATCTCCTGATAAGTTTCCTAAGACTTACGTTTTATTTCTTGCTATTTCAGCAAGAGGTTTTCATAAATTAGCCCCACATCTATCCTTGGCTAAACAGCCTATAATAAATATTTATAAGTATTTTTGGCAGCCTAGCTATCAAGGCCTCATCCTAAAATTGCCCCAATTTTCTTGTGAGGAGATAGCCACCTCTCTACTGTGGACTAGAAGAATCCTAATAACACCCAGGACTTTGGTTTCTGTGCTCTGTGTTCTAGGAATTTCATGGTGGACAATCAAGCTCTACTGTAAAAGAAATAAAGGACAATGAGTCATTTCTTGCCTAGAGAAGGGGATTGCTATACCTAAACTTATTGATAATTGAGTAGTTGGTGTAAATGAATAGGGTAGAAGCCCAAGGAGATTGGTTGAAGCAATGAAGAGAAATAGGGATGTCAGTATAAGGGATCAGGTTCATCCTTTAATCTTATGGGTAATTATAATTTGTTGCAGTACAAGTTGAACTAATCGTTGTTGAATGGAAATTAATCGATTACTAATTAGATGAATGGAGATTGGTGGTAGTATGGTGGGAAATAAAATGATTAACACAACATAGACCTAGAATTGTCCGGGTAGTAAAAGAGGTTTTTGTGCTCCGTGTTCTAGGAATTTCCTGGTGGGCAATCAAGCTCTACTGTAAAAGAAATAAAGGACAATGAGACAATGAGTCATTTCTTGCCTCAAGGCCTAAAAGGAAATGTTGTAGATCTCTAGAGAAAGTGGCTATACCACATGAAGCTTTGGGGAGCCTCCAGCATTCCTGTCATTGAGCCCCATGGACTATAAGCCCCTTATACTCCAAAGCCTTTTTCACATAGAAATTCTAAAGCCTTGAGCTCAAATCTCTGAAAATGCTCCTCAGGAGGCAGCCTGAGCGCCGTCCCTCTGCTATTTCAAGGAGGGTAGCCATGCCCACCACAGACATTGAAAATATTCTACAAGAAGTAATTCCTATGAGTGCTTATGAAATTCTCAGCACAAAAATTGTTACCCAGGCCTATGATGCAAACTCAGGGAGGTCAAGATAGAGGGTCAATCCCTGATCCCTTTCTCTTGGATTCTAATGCTGCTCTGAATTCCTGGAAAACTGTAGGGGCCCATGAGAATGCACTTTGCAGATCTCCAATTACAAGCATAATTGATCAAGGGCCTAGTTTCATTGTCGTAAAATTCACCACTGCATTTGGACCAAGGCCACCCTTCTACAGGCTGCTCTCAGCCAAGGACTGAATGTGGCAGGGATAGTAAGACAGGTCCATCCAGAGGAGACACAGGACTCCTCCCGCGGCGACTTTGCCTTAAAGCCTCCTTGATGACCTTGCTGAACCTTCCTAGAGTATGCGGCAGCCTAGGATGCTTCCACCCCTCTCTCTTTCACTGTGGTCAGACTGGCAGCTTGCCCAGTGTTCTCCACTTCCAACCCCATCTTTTCTCACAGGCACCACCTCAATAAAATCCTTGCACATTTCATCCTGTTTTATCATGTGCTTCTCAGAGGACCCAGACTAACACAGGAAGCCTGTGGTAGGAGAACACAATTGATTGGGACTTTGGACTGTGCATTAGTGGCCCTAAGAACGGTGTCAATGGTGAAGATTCTTTAGAAGGGTTCACAGGCTATGGATTAAAACAACGGAAGCCAGAATAGAAGAGCAAGGATGAAACAAGCATCATCTAAGAAACTCTGAAATTAGCATACTGGATACCTTTCATTTAACCCTCCAGACCTATTCTCTACCCTTCTTCACCCTGCTGTGTGCCCTTGGAGGGTGACCTGTGTGGGCTGCACCAATGTGCTTCCTTGCCCACTGGCATCTGGTTGGTTTCACAAATGGAGGCCACAACCAGGATCCCAGAGGAAGGGGCAGAGAGACAAGATGTGATAAGCGTATTTTCCCGCACTTCCATTCCTACTACATCTCAGCTTCTGACAGAGGGTCCTTTTCATATAGCACCCTCGCCCTCATTCTCTCACTCTCTCTGCAGGTTCTGGTGCCCCTCCTCTCTTTATTTCTTCAGGCCTAAGGGTGGTAACAGCTCCTAGTGTTCCTAGCTTGCATCACTGCACCATCCCTTCTTGCTCTTGCTAAACCTTGGCCACACCTCTTAGAAATAATGTCTTTGTTATTTATTATTTTTTCAGTGTACACATGCCATCTCTCTGGCCCTAGTGAGACCCTAACTAGAATAGATAAGCTCTAAGAGATAGCTAAGTTCATACATGGGCCAAGGTAGAGTTCAAGGTCATCAAAATGTGGATGCAACTATAAATATGCCCCCATGTGTATGCATAGGCTGGCGATGCCAGCCAACACTGAAGTTATACACATCATTCCCAAAAAGGATGGTATGGTTCTTAAGGGGAAAAAAATTCTTTGTATCCCTTCATATCCCAAAACATTTTACCCTGTCCCTTATGTAGAGCAGGTACACAGTAACATGGATAGGAATGTCTTAAGAACCCATTTGAGGAAAAACCCTCTGGAGTGGATGAAGGCAACAAAAGTCAAATGTACGTTTTAAGTGGAAACTAAGAATGCTCAATGCATTTCTGCTCTTTTATCTTTCTCCTCATCAAACTTGTTTTGTTATGTTCTCTTCAACTTACAGGCATTTCTGACAGAAGGCAGGTGGGTCATCCAGAGAGCAGAACACCGGCATGGCCCTTTTATCTAGGTGAGAGCTTCACTGGGCAGGAGGGGCGCTGAAGCAGGCTTTCCTATTCTTCTGCAGGCTCATCCCATGGAGCTGTGGCCCAGCTACACCCTCATATTCTCTGCAGCATCAGAATCCTCCCCAGGAAATTCCCCTTTTACCTGTCTAGGATTGACCCAACTCTTCCTCCTTCACTTTTCTCAAATTTTCTCTGTCTCCTTTCTTGATGGAGACACAAAACTCAGGCAATTACATTCCCTGTGGTTTAATATCATATTTCTGATTAAATTGAGAGCCTAAGAGAATGAGTACATAGGCTCAAATTTGAAGGGAAAATATATCGGTTCCACCAGAAGGTCTAAGCTATGTGTAAAATATTTACTTTAGACAAGGTTTATTATTTAAGTTTCTTTAGACAAGTTTTCTTTCCCACTAAGTAAACCTACTCAAAAGTAATTTATCATTATTGTCTCTGTCCTAAATCCTTTTTGCTCATTATCTTATTTTGAGAACAATGATTCCTCTTTATCCAGAAGCCAAACAGTGGTGACCTCCATCCTGGAAAGTCCTGAAAACCTGATGAAAAGTCCTGAAAACCAACAAGGCCACTGGGCAGCACAGGTGCAAATAGCTTACAAAGCTCTAGTGGGTAGCATTGAAATACAGGTAGTTCCTCACTGGGACAAGTAGAGCAACTGGCTACTCTAACATGCCGTGGTCTGGAGGCATCAGTGCTATACACTGCAACCGTCCTGATGGCATCATTGGATTACAGCACTCAACATAAATAGTTCATAGTGGTGACATAAAATCATCAGAAAACTACGAAATTAAGGCCAGGCACAGTGGCTCACACCTGTAATCCCAGCCCTTTGGGAGGCTGACGTGGGTGCATTGCTTGAGCTCAGGCATTCGAGACCAGCCTAGCCAACATGGCAAAATCCTGTATCTACTAAAAATACAAAAAATTAGCCAGGCATGGTGCTGTGCACGTATAATCCCAGCAATTCAGGAACTGAGGTGGGAGAATCACTTGAACCTGGAAGAAGGAGGCTGCAGTGAGCCGAGACTGCACCACTGCACTCCAGCCTGGGCAACAGAGTGAGACCCTGTCTCAAAAAATAATAATAAAATAAAATAAAAAGAAAGCTATGAAATCAAGTTCACATTTAACTATAAGGTGACCAGCTGTCCCAATCTGCCTGAGCCTGGGAGCTTTCCCGAGACCCAGAACTTTTAGTGCTAAAAGAGGGAAAGTCTCAGATGGGTAATCACCCTGCATCTGAGAAAGCAGGGAAATAAGTTCAATACACTTTAGACAGATCTTATTCCAGAAAAATTAAACATTTTCTAAAACACTTCGCACTCAAAGCCGGTAGGCTTCAGTTGCTCACAAAATTCATTGAAGTGGAGTAACTCAATTTCTGCCATGTCAGATAAAATAGATGTTGCAATATCCAATGTTTTCCAGACCACAGAAACATTTTCTTTGAATTCAGTGCCTCTGTGAGAGATGCGGGCAAAACAACATATGTCAGTTTCTGAATTGCAGTACAACTCCTTCTCCCAGGGTTCAGCAGAATTTAAAATAAATCATACCAGCAGGGAGCAGCAGCACGAAAGCAATTAATTTTTTTCTAGTTTGATACCGTCTTACTATCTGAGGTCCAGGAGCCCCACTGAGATTTCTGAAGTGCATCTCACACTTAGTTTTAAAATTATGAGTGACATTGAAGTCATACATTTCTGTAGCTCAGTGGAATGCTTGCTTTAGGAGCAGAATTTTATGATCTTGTCAAATTTTTGTATCTTAAAGAAAACTGTTTAAAAAATGGAAGAAACCTTTGCCCCTTCTCTAGTAAATGTTGCACAGCTGACAAAACAGCATCGAGTCCAATACCTGATATGAGGGATATATAAACAATGAAATCAAGTGAACTCCAAAAATCTAGAGGTAAGACTGCCTTTACACCTAAATGATGAAAACAACAAGTAATGGATCAAATTGCTTAGTAAGACTTAAAGCTGTCCATATAGTGTAGAAAACCATTCAAATAGACTATTTGTGAAGATGAGGAGTATAGGGGTTTTAATTAAACGGTCATAAATTATTTGCCAATTATCTCATTGAAAGGTGGGACCTGTATCTCCCTCCTCCTGAACCTAGATGGACTTGCGACCCACTGAAAGCCATTAGAGGCCAGGTGCAGAGGCTCACACCTGTAATCCCAGCACTTTGGGAGGCCAAGGCAGCCAGATTGCTTGAGCCAGGAGTTTGAAACCAGCCTGGGCAACATAATGAAACCCCTTCTCTACCAAAAATACAATTAGCTGCACATGGTGGTGCACACCTATAGTCCCAGCTACTTGGGAGGCTGAGGAGGGAGGATCCCATGAGCCTGGGAGGTGGAGGTTGCAGTCAGCTAAGATTGCACCATTGCACTCCAGCCTGAACAACAGAGTGAGACCATGCCTTAAAATATATATATATATAAAATATATATATGTAAAAAATATATATAAATATATATATATATAAAAATAGAAAGCAGCAGCCCCGCATTTGTCCACTGAGACTGAAACCTAAGAACAAAAAAAGTCAGATACTCACCACCACCAAATTGCATCAGGCCTCTCCTCAGACTTAATTAAACACGGCTGAATAGGCTCCAGCAGTAGGGGCAGCACCCATATCGTTCACAGGCTAGCACATAATAGGTACTCAGCAAACATCTTTGGAATGAATAAGTGAATGAATAGGACCAGTATACACTCAAGACAGACATTTAACACTAATAATTAGTAACTACTAGCCTTTATTGAGCTCTCTGTTAACTGTTTTACTACTTCATTTATTCCTTACGACTGCCTTATTAGGTAGGCTCTACCATTATCCTCATTTTACACAAAGGGAAAATGAGGCACAGAGAAGTTATGAAAAGTGTCCAAGGCCACCCCGCTAGTGAAGGGGAGATCTGCTGATTCTGCTCCAGTTGCCAGCCGTTTGTGGAGAACGTGGCATTAGGTATGTATGCTGGATGCCATTAAACATTCAAATCCTGTCATCAGCCCCGACTTTTGATTCCATGCCTCCAAACAAGCCTCTGATTACAGTCTGGCTCTCAGACGCAGGTGTAAAGGGAGAGGATCCCCAGATCACAAACTAATGAACATTGGAGAATCACACTCTAGACTCTTAGAATTTGATGAGGAACCCATCTAAGCAATAGATCTCCTTGTTCTGCTGGTGAATCAGTTTTCTGAAGGGGGCGTCATCATGGACGTGGGTTGTTTGCCCAAGAGAGTACTGCCACCTGCAAGGACTTGTGTGAGTGCGAGTCAGCCTTCTCCAGGTGCTCCACGCAGCTTCACCATATGCTGTATAAGCCTTTTAATGTTGGTATATCATAATTGGTACACTACAGGTGACAATAATGGTAGACGGATGGACAGATAAATAGATGATAAAGATACAAATCGTGAGCAAGATTACGGCAACACATCTGCTGTGTTCATTATGTGTGAGACATTATGCTCGAGATATTCACATCCTATAATAATATAGTTGGGTTTTTCTTGCAGTGGGGGTGTTCGTTTTGCTTTCTTAGTTTGACTTTTTTTACATAGTAACTCATGTAATCCTTATCACAGCGCTGTGGGTTGTCGTAGCATTTCATGGATGGAAAAACAGTGGCACCCAGAAAATATCAGACAACTCTTCTAAAGACACAGCTAACTAGCATGGAGTTAGCTGTGTCTAACTAAAGAGTAGGTTGATATCTATCAATAAAACATGAAGTTTTTTTAAAAGAGGTACAATTTGATCCAGTCCTCCTTTAGTGCCCTCCAAACCCAAGACTGAGGCTCCTGGCCCCCTCAGCTAAAGCTTCCCAGAATCTGCCCTCCTCAGTCTTCCAAACCTGTTATCTTCGCCTATCTACCTCTGCTTGCAGACTCACCCATTCAGAGCTGGTTTCCCTCAGCCCAGTTTTCCACTCCTGAGTAACACTGCCTTTTGACTGCTTCTGTGGCCCTGGACACACACCCTGGGGCAGCATCTTGTACTCCCTTCTGAGCTTCACTCCCTGTGTCTCTCAGCCAGCCCCACCCACTCCTGGCCAGGACTGCACAAAAATAGTTATGATTGGCTGTTTATTTTAATATCTCCTGTAAAGACCAGTAGCATCACCTTAAGAAATAATTGAAATAATCGCATCCCCAAAATAAGCCAAACCAAATGAGTTCGGTGTGGGGTAGGGAGCAGAGCCTGGACAGATTCAGAAATGGCAAGGCTGATCATTATAGAATAATCTCTGACCTTCTCAGGTTTCAAAGGCAAACAAACAAACCTTAACCGGATAAGACGCTAACTGGATTCTTTTAAGTTAAAACAAGTGGAACATAAGAGAAATTGGAGTCCATGCCTGGTAGCATGGTTCAGATCTGAAATTAAAACCAGAGCTCCCACTCCTAGCATCTGAGTTTTTAGACAGTCTTTGAGAAATAGACAATTTCTCCATATTAACCTGAAATGTAAACCTCGGCACAAAACCACCACTCTTCGTTCATTAATTTATCAACAAAAACTCAGTGGGTGTCTGAGAATGGATGAACATGTGGCTCCGAGAAGCACTAGGAGAATGAGAGAAATACTGACAGGCAGCGGGGTGGGATGGGTCAACTTATGAAGAGTGCTTCTGACCATGCTGTGGAAGTCATTATTTTATCCTATTGGCTTTGGAAAGCTGTCAGTGTTTTTAGGTCATCAAGTGATATAAACAAACACAAAAGGATAACTCTGGGGACTATGTGGATTGATGGAGGGGAAAACAGAGGCAGAAAATGGCAGGGCTTTGGGAATGGTCCAAGGAAAATGGATTGATATAATGATAATGATTTGATAGATATGTATGAATAAAATAATGATGATTCCCTCAATTCCAGCAGTAGCCAGAGGCATGGAGGAGAGCAAGTTTCTAGAATTCCAAAAGGAATTTCTAGCACAGATCAAGAGAAGTTGCCCCATGGTGTAATGTAACACAAAGAGACATTGAAGATGAGTGAGGTTTCTAGTTTGGGCAGCTGGATAAATGGCAGTGTGATGATTGGGATCATGTGGCAGCAGCTGTGGATGCCCAGGTCAGATCCCCTTTACCAGGCTGGTGTCCCCACGCCCCCTGGCTGCTGTGAGTGTGGGTTCCCTTACAGCCACACCCTACTCCCAAGAATTACCCTCAGCCCTGGGATCCACCTTGCCCAGGAATGCCTGGAAGATTACATCCTTCCCCCAGAGCAGCACGAAGGCACAGACTGACGGCTGCGGAGGGCAAAAGGACAGCCTCCTTGCCTCAAAGAGGAACGACTCTCTGGTGCATTCACTCTCTGGAGCTCCCCGGGGTATCAGACTCAGGCTAGACTTGAGCTAAACCATTATCTTTGCTTAGCTTCCTCCCCTGTTCAATCTCTACAAATTTTCTCCTGAGGCTACTTCCTTAATAAACACCTTAACCAACAATACCTGTTACAGGCTCTGATCTACAGAACCTAGCCTAATAGAGACAGTAAGATAACTAAGAAGAGAAGATAGTTTAGAGGCAAGATGATAACTTTAGTTTGAAATGCTTCCAGAAAAACTAGTATTTTAAAAAGTATTACGGACAGGGAACAGAATCTGAAATCAGGAATCAGGCAAGCATGGTCTCAAATCTACAATTAGTCTTGTAGTCTTAGACAAGTTACTTAACCATGAATGGGTCACAGGTGTGCTGAGGTCTTGCCATCTTCAGCACCACTGCTAGGTGGCACCTCGGGCAATTGGAGACCAAGGCCAGTTACCTGCCGTGAGCGTCTCTCTCAGTTAACCTCAGGGTGAAGTTTAAATATGACCATCATTCATGTGTGCCTAGAAGTGAAACATTAGAAGAAGCACTGATAAACCTCTCTGTAACCCCAGTTCCCATCTATGAAGTGGAAACTCTTATGCCCCCAATCCAGGGTATGGTCATGAGGATGAGATAAGATAGCCTAGCATAGGAGAGTCAAGGATAAGACAACAGTAAACCCCAGTCAATGGAGTTATCATTAGTGCTACCTCCCAGGGAAATACCAGGAGGCATCACTGTGAAGGCAAAGTCTGAACTGATGTGGGCTACTGGGCTTTCATCCAAATGCTCATTTCTTTTTTCTTCCTTCTTGTTAAAGGGAAGCAAGAAAGAGACTGCTGAGTGTGACAGAGCTTTGATTATTCTCTCTGGGGCCTTCATGTATTTTTTACACTAAGTTGGAGGTGGGAGGATTGAGGAGAGGCTGAGGAAGAAGAATGAAACCAGGATTCCTCTCTAACACCATCCTGCACTTTCAATGTTCTTGTAAGTGAGCTGTGCCCTTCATCTTGGGGCTTTGATGGCACTAGGCATGCCTTATTTATAGACAACAACTGGTACAGAACTTCAAAGGGGGCGCATATCCAAGCCAGAGATGTGGAGGGAACACTCTGAAGTGCTAAGTTCTCAAATTTAGAATGGAAAAAAATGCTCCACAACAACTTCTAAGACCTGGCTCTGAACCATGCCAAGAATGCCCAATTGTCCCCCAGTGTAGTAGATGGCCAAAGTTCTTTATGTCCATTCCAGAAGTCTAGCTTTCGGCCAAGGCAGGCAATCCAAATGGGCTTTATTTGCCTTTCTGCCACCATTAGACAAACTGTCATGTTTACCAAATTAGCCCATGTCCATTAGAGACCATTAGTCCCAGAAAATGAACAACTAATTTTCATCTTAAAATCTTTAAAAATAAATAAAAGCCAATGTAGAAGAGTGAATAATGGCTCTCCCAAATACGTTTATGTCCTAATCCCCAGAATTTGTGAATAGGTTAGCTTACATGTAAAAGGGGCCTTGTTGATGTGACAAAGTTGGGACAGGGAGACAATCCTAGGTTATCCAGTGGGCCCCATGTAATCACAGGGTCCTCAGAAGAGGAGGGCAGGAGGATTTGAGTCAGTCATAGAAACTGTGATGATAAAAGCAAGAGATTGATGTGCATGCAAAAGGGGCCACGAGAATGCAGGCGCCTCTAGAAGCTACAAAAAAAAAAAGACAGGAAAACAGATTTGCACCTCAGAGTCTCGAGAAGAAACAAGTCCTGCCAACACCTTGACACTAGCCCAGTAAGACTGATTTTGGACTTCTGTCCTCCAGAACTGTAATGGAATAAATCAACCTTGTTCTAATCCACTAAGTTCCTGGTACTTCATTACAGCCACTACAGAAATCCACCACAGCCAAGAAAGATTGTCATTTGGTGCCATTAGAAGTGCATATGTTCCTTTTACAAGACATGGGTGCAATTATCCATAAAACACAGTGGGTTACTTAGCTCCTGCATTATCCTTGTAATATTCCACCCTCTCTCTCCTCCTACCCTCTCCAAATAACCAAAAATATCCAAGGAGCAGGTTCTTAACCGAGGTTCGAGTAAAATGTCCCCCCCAGAAAGGCAAAAAAACTATCTTTTTTAGTTTGGGGGATATAAACTTGTATGTACTCGTGTAGATGAAAGAAACTGAAAGGACGTACACATCAAAATGGGGTTGGTTAATCATTTACTAATACGATGACGAGTTTTTAATTTCTTCATTTTTATATTTTCTCATTTTAAAATAAATGTATATATTCTGTGTCATAAGGGATTTTAAGTGACATCACGTACAGTAACAGTATTATCTTTTGTGATTTAAAATATTTTATTTTGCAGACACTGCCACAGTCACTTCCCAAGTTTAGTATAATTGCACAGAAAACTCAGGATCTGACTGGACCCACTGGGAGGCAATATTGAGCCCTTGAAGATGAACACAGAACCAGATTGCTGTAAGCAAATACTAACTAGGAAAAGATGATCACCGAAAATATTTTCCCACCAAATCAACTTCACAGAGAACATTAGAGCAAGCTTTTTCATTTGAGGTAGTCTTCAAAAGGATATTCTGTGCAATTCAGTAATTTAGAAGGGCAGTCCACAAAAAAATAAGTCTGTGGTCACATAAGTTAAGACAATGATAAAAGTTATACTCTTCCCTAAAGATTTGCAGAGTATACTGACTTATTAAAGCCTCTGAGAAATACTGCTTAATGGAATCCTATTTAAGTTTGTTCAAGTATTTCCCAAATACTTATTTCATCACAGAGCCACTGTTTTTCTTGGATCTAGTGTTTTTAATATTCTTTAAGAAATTCTGATTTATAGACTTGGATGCAAAAAGCCCCAATATGTTTTCTGGGAGAAGCAACATATTCTACAAACATCAAATGGGATTTCAGAAATTGATTTTTCTGTAGACTGGTAGAGTTCGACCATTTCCAGAAGAACTAGCTACCTGGTCCATGCTGTTTATTCTTTCAAATGCCAGCACATCCCTTATTCACAAAAGAACTTATGAGATGAGCTAGGAGCAGAGATTTGATCTCTAAAGTTCTGGCATGTAGAACCAATGAAAGAGCTTAGAGACATCCTGGGAACTAGGAAATGGCATCATTGCTTCTTATGGAACTTTGAGCTGGGTGAACTCCAGGTATTTAAGCCCTTCTACAGAAAGGTGATACAATAAAAGTGTGCAGACTCAATGTTTCTTTTCAGATGGTCCTTCTCAGCTATGTGGAGGAAACTGAGGCATCTTAGCAAAGTCATCATCACCAGGTAGCCCCTGAAAAGGAATCATTCCACAAGATAGTGGGGCATCAGAATTAAGGGGGTGAGGTCTGGAAGAGGAACAGGGTGTAGCTGTGCAGATTAACACCAGCAGGGGCCGGGACGGAAACGGAATCTGAAGGGAGTCGCAAAGCAAAACATGGTCAAAAGTGTTTAAAAGCAGAGAAGTGATGTCCCACTGCTCCATGGTCTTGCTGATCTCGTGGGCTGGGAGGCTTGACATTTCGATCAAAGCATATTAGAATTATCAATCTATTGATTGTAAATTCAATATTATCATATCAATCACCTCATCTAACTCCCTCGTTTTAATGATGAGGAAACTGAGACCCAGAGACAGAAAATGGCTTGCCCAAGATTCCACAGCTGGCTGGGAGCAGAGGCAGACCCAGCAGCCAGCTCAATGGCTTACCCATTGCACCTGAACTGCCTCAAATGGACCTCCTTCCCTATCAGAGGCACTGAAAGAATGGAAATCCTAAGGCGTGTTGTATGTGATTGTTCTTGTGGTCTTAGCATTGGCTCCTTTTACAAACCTGGCCTCCGTTTAAGCCATGCTTTTAGAATAAGCTGTTTTTTTCCATTTGTCTCTCTCAGGGGTAAAGAGAGTTAATTCTAGTAATTTACATATAAAGACAGGGAGCGGAATATGATGAATACCCAGCCAAACCTCAAAGGGTGGGGTTCAGATAGCCTGGCCCCCTTCAATAAATATAAAGCTCAGAAACAGATCATTCTCTGAGTTTCACCCTCATTACACCAGAGTCTCCCCAGCAGCATGCTTATGCAGGTGAAATATGGATAAAATGAGTTCCAAGTGCTGACTTACATAACTCAAGACATGTAATATAGCGCTTGAAGGGAATGGGAGGAAATGGAGAGGAGCTGTCCCATCTGGTTGTTTTGCCTTGACGGTAATGAACAAGGGAGTGAGGGAGGAAGAGTTGTAGTGTAGGATATGTATATCATTCCCCAAGGTTTGTCTTTTTGTGTGCTGTGTTGTTTAGCATCAGCTGGCTGCCTTCTTGAATTCCAGTCCATTCCTTGTTCACTAAATCAATGCACCATCACTACACCCCAAATCAATGCACCATCACTCCCCACCCCCAGGTATGGGATCTGAGAAAGTCACCTGATTTGGGTGGAGTGCTGTTACAAAGGGGCTGGGCCAGGCTCAGGAAACACACCAAGCCTCTGGCAGGAATTGAAGGTTACTGAACTAAATTAGAAACCAGACCAGATTTGCCTTCTGTCCTTTCACCTCCAGGAAGCCAGCTTCTCCCTCTTCCTCCACCCCCTTGTCCCATATTTGCTCTGGAAAAGTCTTCCAGCTAGAGCTGTTTTCCCAGGGTCTTTCAAAAGATTTACACATATGCACCATTAGCTGAGAACACTTTCTATTAAATGACCTCCTTCTGCTCTATCCCACTGTCAGTGGGCCCCTCTTGGGGCTCAGATTCTCCTCCTCTCTGTACACATGGCGGAGGGAAAGCCACTGTGGAGAGGTAGAAAGAGCCTGGTTTGACTGCTGCAATCCCTCAACCTCTCTGTCTTTCAGATTCTTCCTTAGTCAGATGAAGGAGGTAATTGATCTGCTTCTTCTGAAGATTAGATGAGAGAACAATTATAAATGTATTTTGTAGATATAAAGTGTCCTCAAATGCAAGACATTAGTGTTGTTTGAAAATTTTACTAAGAGGATGTATTCCCGCATAACGGGTGTGATTCAAAAAACAGAGATGAGTGGCACTGAGAATGAAGTAATGAAATAAATGAAGGTAATGAATGATACTAACAATATGTTTCAGAGCCAAATGAGGATAAGAAAGAACATAAATACAATAATATTATTATGTGCTCAATTAATTTAAATAAATTACTGAATTTAAATTAGATTTCATAATACTATACTTCAAACTGGATTGGAAACTAAATTGAAATGATGCAGAAAAGTTTAAAAGGAAAGGTAAGATTAAATGAAACAAATAATTTTTAGAAGTGTAGGTTGTTACAATGCTTATCATTCACCTCCATGCACACTTGAAGGGAACACAGGAAGTTTCTGGTCCACTCTGCCCACCGCCCTCCAGAAGGCCCTTCCCAGCCCAGGGCCTTGTGACTCATCACCCCCGTTTGGAGCCTTCTGATCCCTGCACGCACTTCACCACCATCCTCAAGGCTTCTCAAGGGCAATACGAGATTCCTGAAACGTGATCCCCAGCTCACTGTCCTGGACACAGTTGTTCACAGTGGAAAAAATCTCCCTGTGGTATTCAGCCTGGTTGGCAGTCTCTGCTGAGGAAGGGGGAAAATTTGCAAGGGATTTGGTGGCACATTGCTAGCTTGCCCCACCTGCTCCCTCTCCTCCTGAAGGGCAGCAGCTGCCTGTCCTCAGAGCATGCCATCTCCTGCCCAAGAATTAAAAGATCTGACTGCACTCCCAGGTGCTTTGGAGTCAAAAGTTGCCTGGAGAACCTGCGTAGAAGACCCCAGCACAAGCAAGATATTCATTCTAACAGCTGCTCCCAAGAAACCTGAGCAGAAGCAGAGTGAATCGTGCCAAGTTGCTGAACCCAACCAAATTTGAATTTAAAATAAAATGTAACAGGACAACCAATTGAACTAATTTAAAAAGAGAAAAAAAGGAATGTAAAGAAAAGGAAAAGGGACTCATACTTTTCACTTACACCCTTTCACACTGAACTTTTTACAGTAAATATGTAATGAATTTTTTAAAGTATTTTAAACAGAAAAAGGAAAAAAGCTAAAAATAAATGCATGATTTTCTACAACTGATTTAGGATAAAACAAAGATACTAAATATTCACAGAACTATATCAAAATCTTCTTTCTATTTAAGACACTTCCATTAGCCCTGCATCCTTCACTCTTGAGCCATCTATCCCCTTGTTCCCTTGTAACAGTGAATAACAGGGGTCTGATCACAGGCACACACAAAAGCCCCAAAGAGAGAAAAGTGCTCCAATCTGCAGCAGGGTTGGGTGACTGTCACCATCCCTCATTCCTTCTTTATAGCCAGTTGGTAGGTGGGTCAGGCTCTCGGGTGATGCAGAAGGAAGACCTGAAAACAGAACTGAGTCTAATGACAGGGTTGCAATTGTGTTCAGAGTAATCCTGATGGGAGGGTGACAGATAGGACTCAGTGGAAGGAAGAGGTTGACCTTTGAAGGTTCCAACTGGAGACTGAGTACTATAATATGACACTCAATACAGCAAACGAATCTCCCCAGAGAGAAATAGCCATGCTGGAACTGCAAAAATATTCAGTGACTTTTGGTCTCACAAGTGCAATGTGATACCAGTTTTTGTTTATCATTCACTTCCATGGCTTCACAGACTATCTGTGTGCCGATGACTCAAACCTTCTGAGCTCCTGACCTGAATATCCAACTGCCAACACAGTATTTCCACTCGGCTGTCTCTCAGACAGCCAAAACTCTGCAAGTCCAAAGACTTTGAGCCCTTGATCTTCTGCCTGAAATCTCTTCCTCCTCCAATGTTTTCTGTCTCCAGGAATAGAACAACTGTTCACATAGGTGCTTGTACTAGAAACTTGAGATTTGTTATTGACACAGCGTAGCTTCCCACTTCTAGTCAATCACCACATCTTACAGATTCAGCCTCTTAACTGCTTCAAATATACCCTCTTTCCCCATCCCCACTGCCACGTTCCTAGTTAGGTTATTACTCTTTCTCCCCTGAACTTCTGCAAGATCCCGCTAACTTGTCACTGAATGTCTACACTCATTCTACCAATTCAAGCTGCCAAAGCCATCTTTTTTCAATGGAAATCTAATTGGCCTTTTTCTCCTCAAAATTGTTCAATGGCTTTCCAATAAAGTCTAGAATTTGTAATGGAGCTGCCTGCCAGAGTCTACCTAATTACCTAATTTCTTTTTTTTTTTTTTTTCTTTTTTTTTTTCTTTTTTTGAGAAAGAGTCTGGCTCTGTTACCCAGGCTGGAGTGTGATGATGCAATCTTGGATCACTGCAACCTCCACCTCCTGGGCTCAAACCATCCTCCCACCTCAGCCTCCTGGGTAGGTGGAACCACAGGTGTGTGCCACCATGCCCAGCTAATTTTTTTATTTTTAGCAAAGACAGGGTTTCACCATGTTGCCCAGGCTGGTCCCAAACTCCTGGACTTAAGTGGATCCGCCCACCTCAGCCTCCTAAAGGGCTAGGATTACAGGCATGAGCTGCTGCACCTGGCCTGGAATCCATCTAATTTTTCATTCACTCAGCAAATGTTTACTGAGAACTACCACATGCAGGTAGGGCACAGACACTGAAATTCTGCAGTGAATAGAACCGACAAAAAGTCCTGCCGTCAGGAAGCTTACAGTTTAGTGGGAGACAGAGATAGTAAACAAGAATAGTGAGTAAAATAAATAACAGGTTAGACTGTATAAAGTGCCAAGGAGAAAAATAAAGAAAAGAGAGGAGATCTCGTGATGGAAACTAGAATTTATGATAGGGAAGTAAAGAAAGCCATGAAAGAATGAAATTGCTAGCAAGGCCATAGATATCTTGGGTGAGCGAGTTACTACCAGCAAAGGGACAGCAAGTGCAAAGACCCTGAGAAAGGAACCTGTTTGGCATGTTCAATATTTAGTGAGTAGACCAGGGTGACCAGAGTAAAAAAGAAAGAAAATGAGATCAGGGACAGTGGCTGGTATAGTATAGGAGATGTTGCATACAGGACCTTTTAAGTCATCAAAAGTACAAGGCCTTTACTCAGCATAAGATGGGAAGAAGTGAAGGGTCATGAGCAAGGGAGTGACTTATGATTACCCACTGTGCATTCTGGGGATTTGTCTCAGGTACTAGAGATTGAGTATTAAATGAGATAGTCAAGGTCTGTGTTCCCACCCAGGTCGCATCCTACTGGGGGAAGACAGACAATATGCAGTAAATAAAAAGTGAACAAGATAATCTCAGATCTTGAGAAACACTATCAATAAAAAACCTGTAGTGTAAAACCTATAGTGATGAGATGGGAGTAACAAGGTTGACCAGCAATTTCAGACATTCAGGGAAAGCCATTCCAAGGCAGTGGTTGCTGAGACTGAAATATAAAGAAGGAAGTAGCCTTGTGAAGATCTGGGGGCAGAGATTTCACAGAAAAGAACAAGTGCAGAGGGAGTAAAGTGGGTGTGGGCAGGAGTATGTGAGGAATGGAAGGGAGGTCTGTGTGGCTGGAGAAGAGTCTGTGGGTGGTGGCAGGGGCTGACATGAGAGAAGCCAGCAGGGTGTATGCAGTTTATGGAGGAGGTCATGGCAAAGCTTTTTTCATATTTTATTTTATTTTATTATTTATTTATTTTTACTTTATTTTATTTTTTAATTTTTATTTTATTTTTTTTTTTGAGATGGAGTTTCGCTCTGTCGCCCAGGCTGGAGTGCAGTGGCACTATCTCAGCTCACTGCAAGCTCTGCCTCCCAGGTTCTCACCATTCTCCTGCCTCAGCCTCCTGAGTAACTGTCATATTTTATTTTAAATAAAAGGGAACGCTAGCCAGACACAGTGGCTCACATCTGTAATCCCAGCACTTTGGGTGGCCGAGGTGGGAGAGATTCTAACTAGAAAGCTTTAGACCAGGCGTTTGAGATCAGCTTAGGCCAAAAAAGTGAGACCCTCATCTCTACAAAAAAATGTTTTTAATTAGCCAGGCATGATGGTGACCTGTGGTCCCAGCTACACGGAAGGCTGAGGCAGGATGATCACTTGGGCCCAGCAGGTTGAGGCTGCAGTGAGCCATGTTCGTACCACTACACTCCAGCCTGGGTAACAAAGTGAAACTGTCTCAAAAAAAAAGAAAAGAAAAGAAATAAAATGGTACCCATTAGAAAACTTTATAATAAAAAATCTGATTTGTTGTAATCAAATTACTTATAATAAAACATATAAGTAATCACATTATTTATAATAAAATAATCTGGTTTTTAAATATTATAGCTAATTTGGCACATGAATTTAAAGGGAAGTAAAATCTGGCAAAAAATGCCGATGCCATGGGATAAGGTGGTGACAGACGGGAGGAGATAGATATGCACACTATTTTGGAAGACTTGATGAAAGACTGGGTATAGAGTGTGAAAAAAAAGAGCAATCAAAGTTGCCACCACCATAAATATGGTGTCTGAGCTACTGAGTGTCATTTTCTGAGATAGGGGAAGAACATAAAGTAGACGTGAGAATATAAAGTTATGATTTAGCCACATTAAATTAGAGTAGTACTTCTTAGACTCCCAAATGGAGAAGTCAGGTGGGAAGCTGGATATATGAGAAGAAAGACTGAGGATAAACAAGTCTGGAGCCAACTGCATGTGGATACTATGTAAAGCTTTGGGGCTGTGTAGAATCCCTAGGAAGGGATTCTAACTAGAAAGGTAGAAGAAGTCACCAGGGCACTCTAATATTTACAGGCCAAGCAAAGGGCCAAGAAAAAGTAACTGAGAAGATGTAGCAAGTGAGTTGAATGCTGTGGCTGAAATGCCAATACAGGACCAGAAAACCAATGGTTGAGCCTGGCAATCTGAGAGTCATTGGTGACCTTCCAAGAGTAATTTCACTGCAGGGAGGAACAGAAGCCCATCTGTTAACAGGTGCAAATAAGATGAAAGCATGGACACAGAGACGATGAACAACTTTTTCAAGAAGTTTTGCTACGGCAAGTTTTTGTGGTGCTGGGGGTTGTTTTTAGTGATGATCTTGAAGCATGCTTATATGACAATGGAAAAGTTCCAGGAGAGAGAGGAAATGATTCTCAGTAAGGGGTGTAATCCTACTGCACTGTTCAGAATTTGTCCTAATTAATTCCAAGTTCCCAAAGGTGCATTCCAGTTGATGTTTCTAACCTTCCAGAACCATAGATTGTGCCTCCAGCTGTGGCCAGTCATTGGGGAAAAGATTGCCCTTAGTCATCCATCAGGAGGCTGGATGATAGAGCGTGAATGAATCAACTCAAATCCATTTACACAGCTGGGAAAGAACTCCAAATGCAGGCCATGAAAAGAGTGCATCAGCAATGGCACCAAAGTTACATGCAGCTGATTATTGTTGATTGACATACAGAACAAACCTGCTTTTAAATTTGGGGGATGCTCTCAATACCCAGCAAGGACAGACAGCACCTCAGGACAGAGAATGCCTCTAAATCATTCCAATATCCACAGCATAGTATAATAATAGGCACACAGGAGCTATCCAATGAAAGTTTGTTGGATGAATGATAGGAAGGAAGGAAGGAAGGAAGGAAGGAAGGAAGGAAGGAAGGAAGGAAGGAAGGAAGGAAGGAAAGAAGGAAGGGATTTTTAAATAATTTATAATTATTTAAATTAATAAATTTTACACAAAAGGTAACTACGTGAGATGATAAATACGTTAATCTGCTTCACTATCATAATCTTACTATCTATATGTATTCTACAATATCATGTTGTAAACCTCAAATACACACAATAAAATTTATTTCCAAAAAAAGATTACTGCCCCATCACAGTTCTAATGACCCATGTGAGTTTCTGTTTGCCTTCTTTACTTAACGCTCTTCACCAACACCAAGTAAACTAAAGCACCTGTTAAAATTTGAATTTGTTAGTAAACCGCTTCTCAATACACACGCACACCATCCACACAAAAGCACACAATTTATGTATGGTGTATTACCCTCTCTTGGAGATAGGCAAAGGACCCCACTTGATCAGCCAAGATTTTAACTCGCAATTAATCCGTAAGGGTAAAAAAAAGAAGCATAGACAAATTCACAGGATCCCTTTCCCTCACCTGTGAAAAGACATTTATGATGCTCTAAAGATCAAAATGTTAAGAGGCCCGGGAAGAACCAGAGGAGCCTTGTTATTTACTTTGCAAAGCAGAGGCTTCTTTCAGTGCTTCCTTGGAAATGGGAGTCAGCCTCGTGGTAAAACCATCCACCAGTGCAGTAAAGCCTGCCTGCCTCACCCTGACTAAGGGAATCCAAAGGAAAATACAGCCATGCATTTTTGTCTTCAAGAAAGAACCTGGATTCCTGCGCTTATAAGCTCTGAGCTGGATGAAGAAACCAAAGAGAAATCTATACCAACTATAGCTGCTCCTGTTTCACTTCCTCCCCTTTGACAGCCACTGGGTCTGCTTCTACAAGCAATTTATGGTTTATGCAGCTGCTTTGACAACAGGTTTGGGGCTTCTTTGGTTTCAGCCATCAGCTCAGCTCCATGCAGCCCTCCTATATCTGCCAGGGCTTAGGAGGTGTGCTACCAGTCACCCCCATCACAGGAGCAGCAGATGTTCTAAGTGAGGGGAGGGGGAAGATTAATGTGTCTTTCCCCCTCCACCCTTACCATCCAAACAGCATAGAGTGTCAACTCTGACTTTCTACAGGTACGGGCAGAAATAAGCTGGGAAGATGGACGTATACCACTCGGTAGCATGGCACAGTGTTCTCCACACATTTGTTTATTCAGTGACACAAATATATGGGAGGGGAAAAGAGGACCAGCCAACTTCCTTGCCTTATAAAGTAAAGCAAAGCTGTCACTGATGATGTTCAAAACTTCATCTTCAACCAAGTTCCGTCCCACCCCATGATTCAAACAATTTATCACGTATCCTACTAGATATTGTCACAACATGCTTAAACTGAACTCATAATCTACCCTCCTAACATTTCTGCCAAATGGACATCTTCCTAAACTAGTTCCTCCCCTCCAAGCCCCCTACAATAGCCAAGTCTATGAAGTCGTCTTCCTATCTCTCAAACTCAGTTACCTCTCACCTCTTCCATAGCCATTACCCTCACTCTAGCACCCAATGCCTTTTGCCTGAATTACCATCGCTGTCTCCTAATTGACCCCACTTCCTCAAATCTTGGAAATCTCTGGATCTAACAGTATGTGACAACACACCCTAAGGTGACCCCACTGCACCATGAACTTGTATAACACCCTCCCTTGAGTATGTGCAGGACCTGTGACTTGTTTTAGCTTAAACAGAATATGGCAAAGATGGTGGGCTGTCACTCCCTTGATTACGTTGCATTATGTAAGAATCCATCTTACCCAAAAGAAGTGAGAGATTCTCCTACTGACTTTGAAGAAGCAAGCAGCTATGTTGGGAACTGCCTATGGTGAGGGCCATGTAGAACGGAGCTGTGAGCAGCCTATAGAAAATGAAGGGGGCCGACAGCTGACAGTCACTAAGAAGCCAGGGTTTCCATCTATACAGCTGCAGGGAAATGAGTTCTAAAAAACAAAAACAAAAAAAAAACACTCATTGAACTTGGAAGCAGATTCTTCCCCAGTCAACTCTCAAGTCTCAAGTGTCTGGATGAGAATGCAGACCAGGAGACACTTGATTGAAGCCCTGTGAGACTGTGCAGAGGACCCAGTTACATTGTGTTTGATCAGTCCAGTAAAAAACTGAGATAATCATTGTGTGTTGTTTTAAGCCAGTAAGTTTGTGATAAATTGTTACTTAGCAATGACAACCAATAAAAGCACTAATACTTTATTCATGTTTAAACTCATGAAAAAGCAGTTTGATTATTTACTTCTTCAAACCCCTACTCCCTTGACTGCCATGTCCACTCCATTCTTTCTTAATCAGTGAGTGTTCCTTCTGCAGTGCACATCCCTTAAACCCTGGCACTTCCCAAGGCTCCACTGTTCACCACCTCCCCATTAGCTCTTTGTAGTCTCCTAAGTGTCATCTACTCCCTCTGCCTCTGTGCTGATAAGTCTCCAATTCAGACCTATCTCCTGAACTGCAAAGGGGACAGATCCAGCTAGAGGACTCGTAGGCCCCCAAAATTCAACCTGTCCGAAAGTAAAGCTATCATCCTTTCTGCTAAACTTGTCCTTACGCCTCTTCTCTCCTTATTTTATGGCCAGAACCTAGAATCACCCTAGACCCTTTCTTCCCTTCACACTGATGCCTTGTCAATGACCAAGACTCAATCGTTCGCCTTCTATTTCTCTATGTCTACTGCATCCCATTCTCTCCATACCTATCACCTTTGCCCTGGGTCAGGTCTTCATCGTCTCTCATGGTGTGTATCACAAGGACCTCATAATAGGCACTCTACTTCAAGTCTTGCCACCCTAAAATTCACCCCCTGCATAACTGCCAGAGGGACTATACAAAACATAATCTGGCCACTATTCAAACTATTCAGTATAGTATCATGTCAAAGATATGCAAGATGCTCCACAACCTGGCCTCTGCCCATCTCCCCAATCTGAACTTCCATCACTTTACAAAGCCAACTTCAATAGCTTTACTGAAATATAACTAGCATATAATAAGCTAAACTTATTTAAAGTGTATAATTTGATAAGTTTGGGCATATGTATACATCCATGAAGCTATCACCACTATCAAGGTAGTGA